>NC_133473.1:2561973-2624892 GCF_025370935.1 Choristoneura fumiferana | reverse complement strand
AGCCGCTATTTTTACCCGACTGGCCTAAGGAGGGTGTGTTTTTTTAAATTGGTATGTAGGGTAAAGGCACCAGTGACCAGCCAGGATCCTCTAGTCAGCCTTTTGCGTCTTTAATTACTCATAAATAGCGGTATTTTTCGAATTAACCAATCACGAGTGGTTGAAAAGATGCTTTGATTCCTCATTCGTCAGTGCATATCGTGATTGGTGCAGTAAGCGGGCAACGGGTAGAATTAAACTCGTTTAAACAAGTGCTGTCAGTCGACGTGAGTTTTGGTGCCATGTCCGCCATTTTTTCAACAGCAAATAGTGTTTTCGAAAAAGGTAAGAAAAGTTATGTTATTACGTTAAAAGTGACTATTTTTCTGCTTGTGTGTGTTAATTACTAGTTTATCTATTAAATTTCATCAATATTTAGCTAAATTATCTCTGATTTACGTAAAAATTTAGGGGGCTGGGTACTGGATACTATTTTTTTATACGACATCCAATTCTCAGCCTGCTGGGGCTGACTTCTGGGTAAAACACATATTTCTCATATCTTAACAAGAGCAGCCCATTAAAACCGTTAAATTTAAATATACAAATGGAATTTAACGTTCCCTACATAATTTTGAGAAAAACCCAGTAGTCGGCCGTATTTCGAAATATGTTTTTATAAGGCTGACTACTAGGTTTTTGCGGCGCCAGTGTTCAGCCGTTCCTTGTTAGGTACATATATTATATTCCGTTTATTTGAAGAAGTACCAAATTAGGTACCTATTTACTTTGTTGATTATCATATGATTATTGTTGATTTTGATCTCTTTTTAATTAATAAGTGGCTAGGCTGATTACTGGGTACACAGAGGCCGATTATTAGATTTTAGTGGCTGATTACTGGGAAAAAGTGCTATTTTGTGTTTAAAATTAAATATAAAATTATCAAAGAAGTTTTTTTGTTATTTCATTGTTTGTATTAAAACAAGAGTAAATAATGAACCAAACTGAGTAGTACATTTTATTATCTGCCCTACCCTGTAGAAATAACAAAGGTTCAAACTTGAAATTTCCGTTAAAAGGCTGACTTCTGGTGCCTTTACCTATGTTTGTCTATTTCTTTAACGGTCTCTGTGGCTATCAGTGGCGTCGCGTAAGATATTTCCGTAGTAAAGCCGAAGCAAAGATCGCTTACATCTTTGGTAAATCTTGAATGTCTTGTTGTTCTATTTTGTAACAATTGGGAAGCCGCCGAGAATAGAGTTCTATAGACGCTGCGCTACCAGTGGGTAGCTATATTGTAGTAGATATTGTCATAATTAGTTATGAAGTGCTTGCAAAATAAAATTATAGAACGGGTTCATCATCATCATCATCATGCCAGCCGAAAGATGTCCATTGCTGGACGGCCTCCCCTAAGGCTCTCCGCTCTGACCGGTCTTGACAACAAGATGGAGCGACGACCTGGTTAAGATCGCGGGATCGCGGTGGTTGCGAAAAGCACAGAGGGGTAAAACATAATAATATGTAAAATATAGCTAATACTTAGCTCACACACATACATACAAACATATACACGTATATTATGTACTACCTCTTTTCCGCGGTTTTGCTCCCATTCTACTTTTTTATTATATTGTTAAACATTTAACACGAACCTCGTCCTGACAACAACAAACTCAACCAAAAAAATAATAAATCCAAATGGTGCCATTGCTTGAAAGTTATGCGTGTACATACATTTTAATTATTTACATAGATTGGATGTATAACTGTAATGCCGTGTAAATGTTACGAAATATATAAATAAATAAATTAAACATAATATTGTACTGGTTTAAAATAGTTGTTGGCTTACATATACGTAGTACTGAACTTGGCTATTATTTTTATTACATAACATAATTTGAAGTTTTAAGGAACGGCCACACCGCTGCTTAAAAAATGGTGACCGGTACCGTCATCGTATTTAAGCAGCGGTGTGGCCGCTCCTTTATACTGCAAATAGTAGCGCTGGTGAGGTACGGACTTAGTAACCTAATGATAATCACGTATAGTGGGGGCTACTACAAAATTAGAAAATTCAAGTTCGTATCGTACCGTCCCTATCACTCTTGTATTAAATAATATAAGCAACAGCGGGACGGCGAGATATGAAGTTCCAGTTTCGCACTTCGTACCTAGTAATATAGGGCCTGGAACACTTAGGCGCGGTAGTGTGCGAGTAAGAAGATAATGACAACCCTACAGCGCTAGGGTTTAATTAATTTTATCTCGTTACAAATTAGCATGGGACTTTGGGGATATAGCAGTTGAGGGTTGCCTAGCAACTATGTTGCTCTATAATCAGTCTCAGAGATAAGTCCAAGTTGGATCGACGTTCATCCCCTAAATATGTCGCAGCAAATTTCATAGAAATTATTAGTATATACTCAGTGGCAAAAAATTTGGCCCACTCTACATACAAAATTACCTGTTACTGCATACATTTGAGGGCCAGATTTTTTACCTATGAAAATAATCTTCCGAAAAGATCGAAACAAGTCGGACCGTTCCTGACTGATGATGATAACGAAAATAGTTAATACTAATACTTCTGACAGTTAATACAACACCAAAGCATGCCCCCTCTAACCACCATAAGTGGGGATGTTCCGCGTGAAAGTTTTAATAGCGTTATACGATTTCAGAGCCAGGCGCCTCGACCGCGCAAAGGGGTTATTTATTTTGTACACATTTCATTTTGTGCTCGGCAGTGGGACGGCCAAGTTTTGTTGCATGTCACATTTGGCTTAGGTACATTATTATTAGAGTTATAATATTCAATAGTTCCTAATATTTTTATAATTTGAGTTTCTTCTACTCCATTATTCTTAATGCTAGTCTTAAAATAAAATAACAAGGTAAAATATGGTTGAAATTTCATCAAAAAATATAACAATGGCGCCCCAAATTTAAGTTTTAATTTGTTGTTTGAGGTGTGTGTACAAACATTATTTTCTTATTTTACAGTAGAGCTAATTAATTGAAATAAAATAAAACCGTATAATCTCTGTAGTAAATGCAATGTTGAGTACATTTGAGTAATAAGGTATAATGACTGATATGGGAAATTCAATAACAGAACTTTTAAACTACATTTGTATGCCGCAAACCTTTAGCTAGCGTAATATTTTTATTCTTCTTGTTATTATTTCTGCTGTACTTGCTATTTCGTCTTCTCAGATGACACAACTCATATTTTCTTATTTACTTAATGCAGGTTTCCTAATTTATGTATCTATATTTTCATACTAGTTGATTTGTGGATACCTATGGTAGGATATCGACTATACTATACCATGACCTCGACCTTCTCTTTCTTCTCTTTCCTTTTCTATCTTATGATTCACAGATAATCTTAAAGCAGCCATGTTGAACTCTTAATCACTGATGGACCAAAAACATGAAGATCGTAGACCAAGTGGGCTGCAAAACCTATTCTCAAGAAGAAAAACTACAACGACCTCATAAGTAATAACCATAACTTGATTGTTTTCAAAATTGACTTAGGCTGCAGGAAAATGCTTAGCGGGCTACATGGCTATATTTACGTTACTGAAAGACAATCATTTACCTTTTTACTCCTTTTAAAAAAAGCCGTGGTGGCCTAGTGGTTTGATCTATCGCCTCTCAAACAGAGGGTCGTGGGTTCAAACCCCAGCTCGCACCTCTGAGTTTTTCCAAATTCATGTGCGGAATTACCTTTGAAATTTACCACGAGCTTTGCGGTGAAGGAAAACATCGTGAGGAAACCTGCACATACCTGCGAAGCAATTCAATGGTGCGTGTGAAGTTCCCAATCCGCACTGGGCCCGCGTGGGAACTATAGCCCAAGCCCTCTTGTTCTGAGAGGAGGCCTGTGCCCAGCAGTGGGACGTATATAGGCTGGGATGGGATGGGATGGGACCTTTTTACTCGGAGTGCGCTCCACTAACATACGAGCAAGATAGCCGTGCGACGCAGTGCTGGCTTTGACGTGACCTTCATCTTGTACAAACTTGGTGCTACACTACACGGCGTACAACATGACAAGATACATTCATGGCGGTCTCTTTACAGCGCAGTTATTGCCCTCTCGCGCCGGGCCTTATGGCTCTGTCTCACTCATGCTTTATTAAAGGTGTTGGTACGACATTCGTATAAAAATCTTCGAGGCTGTATGAATTTTTACTCTCCTAGGCATTTCCTTTCCTGCTTTATTAACGTAAACTTTTATATTTGGCGGTTGCTTTTACTAACAGGTTAAGATTTTAGGTTAAAATTATAGTATTTGTGTTATGATTAGGATCCATCCGTGAAAGGAAAGGCTGACAATAAATACACACACACACACACATATAGTAATAGCAAGATAATCGGTCTAATCTTTTTGCAAGTGTAGATGAGGTTGGTGGTGAGTGTAGTATTATTTGAGGGAGGCCTAATTACTAGAGAAACTAAGAACAAAATGGCATCATAGAAGTATAATTAGACAAAAACAGACGAGCTCCTCATAATATTATTGTTATCCTTCTAGCGTCGTGTTAAATAAATAAGGGAATAAACTAGCTTAAGGAATAATAACTATTGGGTCGTCTCGTAATTGGCGGTAAACGAAGACAACAAGGCCGCAAAGCTTTCGCGATTGGTAGCTCGAGGGCAACAGGGCGCAGTCAAGCAATATTGAAGATAATTCACTCGGTTGTTAAATAAAGCTATTAGACGTTTTAAATGACATAATATAATGTATGTACACTGTTTGTAATAATAAATGCATCTTATTTTATCTACCTATCTCAGTGAATAATCTTCATCGTCACCATCATCATTTCAGCCGTAGGACGTCCATTATTAAACTTCTAACTATTAAACTTTGCCCTCCGCCATAGACCTCCAGTTGAATTTGATAGTTGAGTAGAATGATATTGGTTTGATACCTAATACCTTTAAACGAGCAATCCCGTATATGTATAATATATTATAATCAGAATCTCGGAAACGGCTCCAACGATTTCGATGAAATTTGGTAGTATGTAGAGGATTTCGGAGATGTTAAATCATTTAGCTTGGTCTTATATCTGGGAAAACGCTTGTTATCGAGGTTTAGCCCGAGCAAAGCTCAGCCGCCCAGGTACTATATATACTTAATTGCCTACTGAAAAAATAACACTTTAAATACATTGTCAGGAAAATACAAGAAGACAGTCTTTGCCTGCGACGGCCACTGTCAAGAATTTATTCATCGCTGCGTTTGCTCAGTAAAATCTAAGATTAACTGACAACTTTTTAAATTGAGATGATTAATTGTAATTTTGAGATACCTACTTAGAACTTTGAAATAATTTTAATAGTAATATCATGGGACAAATGATACTAACTTAACTAGTCCCATACTAAGCAAAGCTTGTATTATGGATACTAGGCAACGGACAAATTTACTTATATAGATAAGTACATACTTACATACATATCAATAATAATAACGTCCAAGACCCGAAAAGAAACAAAGCATCATAAGAGATTTCCGTCCCGGTCGGGGTTCGAACCAGAGGGCTTACTCCGAAGTTCGTATCGCACCGTCCCTCTCGTATTAAATAGTGTAAGTGTCAGACCGAACGACATGAACTACGATTTTCGAGTTTCGTAGTAGCCCTGCTGGGACCTCGAGCTTCTTGGTCAAGTTCTCTAACTACTTGGCTCAACGTCCGGTCAAAATGATAATGTCATTTGTTTTTCAACTCTTCTAAGTTGCTTAGGTTAGGTTATTTTACTTTTCTTAAAGTTGAGGCAAAATAGTTAGTGCGTTGTCTCTTCCTTCGAATATCTGTGGACGTCTCTGGGTCATTAGGGATATTTCGCGTTTTATAAACTTCATTAAGCTATCTTATCAAATAATAACATTGTCTCTCATTCCTCGGACTAATTAGACAAGCCTCCGGGGTTAAGGCTTACTTTACAAATCTGAATCATCATCATCATCATCCCAGCCTTAGCCAGCATATATACTCGTAGGTATACGTCCCACTGCTGGGCACGGCCTCATCTGATAATGAGAGGACTTGGGACGTAGTTCCCACGCGGGGCCAGTGCGGATTCGGAACTTCACACACAACATTGAATTGCTTCTCAGGTTTGTGCAGTTTTCCTCATGTTTCCTTCACCGTTAAACTTATGGTAAATTTCAAATGTAATTTCGTACACCACCTTCCGCATCAACAAATCAGCCACATTGTTGTCAATGCGGCGCCATGGTGGACATACTGCGTCACCACGGCCTCTCATGTGTCAAAGCGCTGGTAAGATCCCCCTCCACGCCTGTATTAACGACACATCCGTCGGGCCCTTGTCATTGCGAGAATGCCGGCAGTCCTCGAGCCCAGCGGGCTGGCCAGGGACGACGGCAAGAGGCCCGACGGAATGTCGCTGGTGCCTTGGAGCATGGGTTGGCCGCTAGTTTGGAAAGAAAGAAAGAAAAAATATTTATTAGCGGTCCCAACAGACCACCAAACAACAAAAACAATAATATATTACTATACAAGCATAATTTCTAATAAATTGTATGGTACACCAATTGTCACCGAAAAAGGGTCTCTACTCAGAATGTGTTGCTACACAGTGGGTGCAGCAACGCTGATTTTGTTCAGTTTTGGGATGCTACTTGCGTTGATACCCTGGCACGTCCCATGTTCCAAGCACCAAGGCTGAAAGCCTCAAACGCCGCAAATATGCCGCCCTAGGAACCAGCTACATGTTTGCGGCGTTTGGCGTTGAAACCTTGGGGCCATGGGGGCCAAGTGCGCGTCGACTATACAAAGATTTGTCGACGCGCCTAAGAGAGGCCTCGGGCGACCAGAGGGCTGGCCACTATTTCGCACAGCGTATAAGTATTGCTATACAGCGAGGAAATACGGCCAACCTTCTGGGCACCTTGCCCATTGACGGCGATTTAGGCCAAATTTTCTACCTAAAGTTTAATTTTATTATGTTTGTATTTATTTCGTACATGAATTTTGAAAAATTAACGCGTTTCAGAAAAGAAACATGTGTTGACAAACAATCTGTAAGGGTACTTACCTACTTTTATTTTTGTTTGCGAAACGGAACTCTAAAAAGAACACAAAAAAGAAAACAGGAAATAATCAAGACGCAACGAAGTTTGAGTTTTTGCGAAAAAACAATTTGACATGAAAAAAGACTTACGTTTATTTTGATGTCTTCCGTTTTTGTTTCATTTATTGACGTTGTACCATGTCCTTTTTATTACATAGGAACTTTGGACTTTGTTTTTGCTTGTTCTTCTCCGTAACTTTATACAGAAAAACTTTAATGTCCCGTAACTAATACGACTAAATATAAACACACGAAAGTACTTAACTTTGTTAATCTGTTATCTCTTCATGTTTAAACCGCTGAACCGACTTAATGTAATCAGTTGAGATAGTTTCTTTTGACACCTGAGGCTAGGCCTTATACAACGTGTGACATCCGTAAGAACATACATTTTAATTAACGATAGCAATCGAGAATATAATTATCTTTAATAATAGAGTTCCTCATTTTTTTAAATTTTATCGAGCAGCAATGCAATGCGAACATTTTTATTTGACGTTTCAAAAAGGCAGCAAATGTAACATTTACACTAACAGTTAGTGTCAGTTGTTAGCTTTGTTACCGATATATTGGGTGCCGAATTAATTTGTACTTATATATATTTTTTTTTATCTTAGTATAATTAATACAAATTTACGTTCGTTATGGCACACGTTGTTTAGTAGAGCGCCGTAAGAATCTACATGAAACTTTTTGGAATGTGTTTTTAACACCAAATGGAAAAAAAGTAAAAAAAAAATTTGCTCTAAATGTTTTTTATTAAAATAAATATTTATTAATTTTTGTAATGTACTAAAAGAATTTCTTTGCTCACCGGCGACCTTATGATGGCTAAGTTTATGTAAGATATGCGTGTTCATGCAGTTCCTCCACCTCCGCACTGAAAGAACACACACAAATCACCCATCACCACCACCACAATACACTGACGCGTTTTGAACTCAACCATATTAACAGATGTTGGACACAAAAATTCACACAGTAATTAGCAGTAATTAGAGAAGAAATTCTTTTAATTCAACACACCCTTAAGACACTGAGGAATTTTGGACGTTGCGTGTTTCAAAGCTCATGTCTGGCAAATTTTAAGTCTCTAGCTCTAGTGGTTTTAACTTTACGTTATCTGTCAATCATTAAAAACATAATTCTTTTACATACAAAAATTATAGATGTACAAAATGTCTTAACAAAAAACACAACTTGAACTACAAGAATAATCAAGTCCTAAATAACGAAACAACATTTTTTGCGTCTTCATCAAATTACTTTACCCTTTTTGTTATGCATGGAACCCTTGCGACTGCCCCTTTTATAAAATAGTAACGCGATGTCTTGTCTTCAGGGCGCATGCGTAGATAAGTGTGGGCCATGGGCGGGGTCAGAGACCAATGAGTATTGTAATTTTATTGTACCTTTTGCGTGTAAAGTTGCGGTAGCCTAAAGGTTGATCTATAATAATAATTGACTATTTAGCATATGTTTCATAAATTAAAACTACACAATGCCTGCGTGTTATCGAATAGAAAAACAATTTTTAAGCTACCTTTACAAATAACAAAGTTATAAAGGTTTAAAATTCAAGATTAGACAGAGAAAGACCATACCGCCAGTACCGCCATACTTGCTGCATAGAGAAAAGCGTTTGAGAAAGAGACAGGTATATAGATTGTTCAAAAAAATCACTATAGATCCAATTTTCAACCGATTTAAATTTTCTCTTCGCTAAAAACTATCTGCATATCTATATTTTCATAATAATATTAAGATATGGCAAAATCAGGAGTTGTCAAATACCGTATTATATATACCTACCTAGTCCATACAGATTCCATTTCAACAGCCCGATTTTCTTTTTCATATAATGCAATAGTTTAAAAACCTGCTTGGACCTGAGGGCCTACTCCGAAGTTCGAAAATCCCTCTCGCTAGACATACATACATAGTTAAATATATACTTATATAGTATGAGAGATGAAATAGAAATACTTACCCTAATTGACACGGTCTATTCATCTATGTACAGTAGAGTTCATAAACTTGTGAGCAAATTTCGATCAAAAATATCTGAACACGACTCTATTATTAACGGCGTAGAGTCGTGTTCAGATATTTTTGATAAAATTTTTGCCCACAAGTTTATGAATTCGACTGTACAGAGGGATTTAACGTTGTCTTTATACGCTAAATATAAACAAGAAACGTACTAAAGTCCAAATTTATCCCACTCATATTATAATTTATAAATGTGAAAGTTTGTAAGTTTGTTTGTTAGGTACTTCGTCACGTCTAAACGGCTGAACCGATTTAGATGAAATTCGGTATACAGATAGTTTGAGTCCCGAGGAAGGGGAGGGATAGTTTTTATCCCGGAAAATTGCATAGTTCCCGCGGGATAGCGATAAACGCATTCTACGCGGACGGAGTCGCGGACAACAGACTAGTGTTAAATAAGCTAACAGCATAACTTAGGCCCGGAGAATGCAATAAATTCAGAAGCTATAAATTTCGGTTACCAGTCGACTTAGCTCTAATTGCAAAAAGCATATAAACGTCAAATCCACGAAAACGAAACATAAAATAAACTAAATGCATTTTTATGACGAAATTCATAAATTTTTGCATTCTTTTGTAATAACCGTAAAAACAAATTTTAAATCGGTTAGTTCGTTTGTAATTTCGAATCAAAAATTCAAATTCAATTTTTTTTGTTTTTTTTTTTTTAATTTGAATTTTTACCTAGTGTCAGCTCATATAAGTACCTACTTACTTTTTATTTCGAATAGCTTTTTTTTGGAATAGCGTTGCGTTATTCTACTGTGCAGTTAAACTATAAGGAGGGTTCTGCAGGATTACTACGATATTCGAAAATCGAAGTTTGTGTCGTTCGGTCCCTCTGACACTTATACTATTTAATACGAGAGCGAGAGCGACGGTACAAAGTCAAAGTAAAAATATCTTTATTCAATTTAGGCTATAAAAAGCACTTATGAATGTCAAAAAAATCTACCACCGGTTCGGAAAAACCTCTGTTGAGAAGAATCCGGCCGGTACGATACGAACTTCAATTTTCGAACTTCGGAGTAGGCCCTCTATGACAGCCTAGTTGTCGCTACACTGTGGAGGTGGAGGAGCTGCATGAACACACATTTGTGGCATAATTGTCATAAGGTCGGGGATGAGCAAAGTAATTGTTGTAGTTCATTGTTATGGACCTACGCAAAGTAACGCTGATTCAATATTTTTTTTTTAATGATGAACATAATAGCTAGTTGAAGTTCCGTGTGAGGTCACGCCGTGCGACACTTTTTACCCGACTGATCGAAGGGCGGTTACGTTTTTAGTCTGTAACTTCAGGGCTATTACTCCTGAACTTCGATGCGCTTCATCTTTTCAACCGACTACAAAAAAGGAGGTTCTCAATAATCTCATTTCGTCTGTACGAGTATGTTTTTTTTTGTGTGTGTTTCTTACGCGATAACTCCGCCAATTGTGGGCCGAATTTCAAAATTCTTTTTCTATTCTAAAGGACATACTTCTGAGGTGGTCCCATTGACACCGAGTAAGAATCTGATGATGAAATCTTAGAGAAATCGAGGGCAACCCTCGAATTTTTAAAGCACACCTATAGCGATTTTGGCATTTTCAACACCCAGTCAAAAAGTATAATTCAGAAAGTATAATTTGGTGAACTGGACCTGATTAAGACGACCGTAGGTACCGGTACTCTGTTATGATATAACTATGCTATGTTTGAGCTTAATGGAATCGTAGTGAGATGCACTTTGGTAGCAAATCACTACAAACCATGAAAAAAAGAAATTATCAAAAAATGGAACCAACTTCAAAAACCTTGAAATTTAATTTTCTACTAGTTTGAAGTTGGCGCCTCAGCACGAGCCAGCAGGAGTGATTGAAGCCCAATATAGGTACCTAGGTGAGGTAGACGATTATAGTTCCACTCCTGCTGGCTCGTGCTGAGGCACCAACTTCAAACTAGTAGAAAATTAATTTCAATGTTTTTGAAGAAAGAAAGAAAGAAAATAATTTATTTATAACAGCAGTGACACATTACACAGGCAGTCGCTTCCATTTTTTGTTAAAAAAATCTGATAATCTAACTCAGACTAAATATAATAGTATTTTTTTACCCATGAAGCTACCTAGTCAATTGTTTTTAATATTTTATAGTATGTACAACCCATTAAACTTTAAAATGGCAATTTCTTGATCGACTGTTATACACCATGTGCGTTGCAAGACTAAAAGCTGAATTTCTATGACACTCGACGTGCCCGAGCTCTATGACCCCAAAATAAAAGCCCGCTTAAAGCAAACAAGAGAAACCCATAAAAAAATCACAAGCCAAGAATAAACTCGTGAATAAAATATGGTGGGTTGCTGCGTAAGAGAGCGCCGCTTACGAACTATGCCCACCTCGCACGTACCGCATGCATATTTTATTTTATTACTACAACTTGTGATATAATTTTTGGGGGCATTGGCTGCTGGTTCTGTTTTGTTTTTTGATAATCCGTGCGCCACAGATGCAATCAAAAGTATACACAGCAAAGTGAGCGCGTTACAGGCGGATAAAGTTTTTAAATATTAATCCCTACTAATATATAAATGCGAAAGTAACTCTGTCTGTCTGTCTGTCTGTCTGTCTCTCTGTCTGTCTGTTACCCTTTCACGTCGGAACCACTGAACCGATTTTGATGAAATTTGGTATATAGGTAGTTTGACCCCAAGGATCAACATAGGATACCTTTTATTCCGGCAGAGGGCGCCACCGCGCGATAACCTAGATTTGCGCAGACGTAGTCGCGGGCATAAGCTAGTTATTAATAAAATATAAAAACACTTTGATACAAATAGAAGATGAGTGGCCAGTAACGATTTGAAAAAAGAGAAAGGTGCTTCGTAATGACAGTTCCTTTTGACATTATTTTTCCGGTTCCGTCTCGCGGTCGCAGTCTCCTCTTAGACCCTGCGTTTCGTTCCAAACAACATTTATCGCACCTTTAGAATTATACTGACTCAATTCGTGTACTTACAATTAAATAATAAACTTTGGGCCAAACCAACCAGGTAGCCGGTGAAATTACTGGCACTTGAGGTATCCCATCTTAGGCCTCTAGGTTGGCAACGCATCTGCAATCCCCCTTGTGTTGCAGGTGTCTATGGGCGGTGGTAATCTCTTACCATCAGGTGACCCACTTGCTCGTTTGCCATCCAGTCGAATAAAAAAAACCTATTGTTTAAAAAAAACATTATTTCGAATTAAGACAGTATACTATAATTCTAAAGGTGCGATTTATTCAAACTCAAATTCACAACTTTTCTGTAAGTAGGCCGCAACGCAAAGGGCTTACATGTCACTTTTTTATGTTAGCAACGCTTTTGGAAAGACCATCATTGCCAAAAAAAATGCGCCGCAAGAAATTTTGCACAAAGTAATTTTTTCAAAACGAAAAATATAATTACGATTATCTTAACTTCATAGTCAACTTATAAGTTAGCTATGAATTTCCGCATTAAGAAGAAAAGATGAAGCGAACCGCTTCGTACGGATCAATGGAATGCTAACTATATAAGGGAGAAGAGGCTCCCCCCACCTAGATGTCCGGTGGTAAAATGAAGATGGAGTAATTAAATCATGTAATTTCATTGTGGATGCTAGAGGCGAGTTGTCGTTCATTGTGGCGTTCTAAGGGAAGGCTTTTGTTTAGCAATTGAAGTTTTCTATATTTCAGTTTGTATTTTCGATATGGGTTTTACGGGATGACCGTAAAAGTAACAAAAAATTTGGAATTGAAATAAAAAATACAAAAAGATTCCAAACACCAATCTTAATTTGATTGCTTAATAACGACATGTCTTGTCCGGGTGAGCGGTTAGTTCCAATGGGATGCTGAAAGTTTCTCGATGAGGGCTACAGCATAGATGTCGCTAGTGTCGCTGCTTAAGTGACTAAATAAGAAAACAAACAAGCTGAGATATGTGGTGCATAGGAGAAATTCGTGTCTGTATCACTGTCCAGTGGTGGTGTAGTGGTATAGCACGTGTCACGAAATGCCGAGGACCTGGGTTCGATTCCCAGCACTGGTCTTATTTTTCTGGTTTTTCTATGCATCTATATTTCAGTTTGTATTTTCGTTCTAAGGGAAGGCTTTTGTTCAGCAATTGAAGTTTTCCGGCTGATGATGATGATGAATCTGCCAGGAGTTGTTACAACGCTACTCTGCTTCTAATAACTAAAAAGCTAGTAAACTAGTTGCTAGCCAAGCCAAGTCCAAATAACCGGTTCACAATCATGAGCAAACTAAGGCACGATTCCATTTATACCGAGCCGCTTTGTAATTTCCGAAACCGAGACTAAGCCCGGATTAAGTCGTGTTTGCAGTCAAAGTGCACTAATTTATTGCTGGGACGCATTGACGGTTAAACCTGGTATTAGTAAGTCTGACGTATTTGTGTCTGAGGTGTGGTCACTAACCGGAAGCGCCAGGAAAGAAGCGCGTGCGGAAAGACAATTTATTCCGGACTGACGTCACAGGATTGTTTCTATCGTCATCATCAGCCAGAAGACGAGCACTGCCGAACAAAGACCTCCCCCTTAGAACTAGCATCCACCGGTTGCCCGCAATTCTCACGATGTCGTCAGTCCACCTAGTGGGAGGCCTACCAACGCTTCGTCTTCCGGACCGAATTCGCCACTTGAGGACTTTTCTCTCCCAACTGTTATCTGTTCTTCAAGCGATATGGCCCGCCCATTGCCACTTCAACTTGAATATTTTTACAGCTATGTCGGTGACTGTTCTTATAGCTACTTCAAATCTAAGAAGTAATACCCACTTATACACCAAAAGTATCAAAGTAGGTGTGGAGTGGAGTGAACAAACTTGAGATATCATCGTTGATAGCCGGAAGACGCCCACTGTGGAATCAAAGAATGCCACATTAACCAGTCCTGTGCCACCTGCATCCATCGGACTCCTACCACCTTAATCAGTTCATCAGTCTACCCACGCTGCTTCTTTTGGTACGTGACCACGACTTAAGAAGATGTTTTCCCCACTGGCTGTCATTATTCGAGCAATGTACCCAATCTACTGCCATTTAACTTTGACAATTTCTTTGGGTTCGGTCTTTTACTTTGATTCGTTTGTAGCTATATCCTATTTTCACATACAATTATGGAGTTGACACAACAGCTCGAAAAATACTCACATAGAATCATGTGGGGTAAACGTATGCAGTGGGTAAGTGTACAGTCAGCAACAAAGACATGAATACAGCCAAACTGCAAAAAATATGTATACACGACCTTAATGTTCAGGCAATAAAGTCCTGTATATACATATTTTTGGCACTTCAAACGTATGTATATTTGTTGCTGACTGTTCGCAATCACGTAGGTACATTTCGGACTGAAATGTATGGGATTGCGTACACTTACCTGCTGCGTACGTTTACCCCACATGGCTCTACAATCATGCTCTCTGGTCTTAGACTTCGTCTGGTGTCGCAAACGAAAAATTAAATATGTGTTCAAATTTGGTAGAAATTAAGCGATCAACTGACTGACTGATGGGTGAAAGTGACGGAAAACATAAACACGCTTCAATAGACTCACATTTCCTAAGCTATCAGTGATGATGTAGAGCAGAGCTTCCCAAACTTTTTACTTGTAGACCATTATCAATGTTACTGTTTTCGGTAGACCCCTTACTGTTATATTTCTACTATATTCACAAAATCCAATTTTTTTTCATGCCAACATGCAACCTCGTCTGTTCTCCCATGGACCACTTTGGGTACCTTTGATGTAGAGACTAATGATGTTACTGGCAACACACATTGCTATCGCTAAACACCTTGTAGCTACCTTCAATGGACACTGATAACCCACCGGGTGCGCCAGTCGCGCTGTTAAATATTCACGTCCTTGCAAACACGATACCGACTAATAATTAACCAGCGTTACCAAAAGGAGTGTTGACATTCAATTACTCCCGTATCAGAGTCGTGTGCATTATACATTCGCCCAGCGTTTGCTAAACGTTTGTAATTAGGGACCTACCCTAATTTTAATTAGGCACAGGGCAAAGGAAATTCCAAATTAGGCTCGTAATAGAATTCCTATGGCTATTTAGATCGCGTAGGGCGGCAGTTGATATATCATACATGTGAAGTTTATATCAGAATCACTTCTATCCACCTTCTATCCAATACTAATAAAGAACCAAGTACCTATACTCCGTTTAATTTAAAGTTTGAATTAACTGTCAAATTGTAACACACTTTTCTCGATATTTTGAACAGAAATGGACTAAAAATACCTAAATGTAAATTTTATTAGCGGTATTTATTATGAAAGTTAGCACAATTTTAAATAGTTTCGTTGTTTCATTTAAAAACGTAGACACATTTTACCGCTAAGTTTCAAATCTTAAAATAAATGCAGTATACCTATTATAATGTTAATGTATAAATTATACGACGATCTATCAACGAGTTAGATGACAGTTTAAACTTTTTTACTATCAGAGCGTTTGTTCAACCACATCTTTTTTAAATAAATAAAAAAAGAAGTGTTGTCTGTGATAAGTTATTTTTTATGCTATTTCAATGCTATTTGAAACATAGGAGTCATGATTCGTAATAGTGTTGACAGATGGCTTTAAGCTTCATGGCTAGTCGGGGACGTTATGGTGTAATTGCGTTTATTAACACGCTCGGCACCTTCAACATCTATGGATAGACTGCATGTTTCTTACCTCAAAACGGCGCACAAAATTTGTTCACAGCGCGCTTTTGTGAACCTTTCACTTTATAGTTTGTTGACGTTCGTGACAGGGGTTGTGTCAAAGTAATATTGATGATTGATGCGCCGCGCGTTTTGTTCCAATTGTCCAAACAGCCAGTCTAGTGTCGTAAGATACATGGATGTTAATGCTCGGCACGGAGGGATGTGAGTTCAAATTTCGGCTAGCGAACCGAAAAAACTTTTTCTTTTTCAAAAAACCGGCCAAGAGCGTGTCGGACACGACCGAAATTGGGTTCCGTAGCCATTTCGAAAACTCATTACCATCCTGATTTTTTAAAAAAAAATCCACCCACCGGTTTAGATTTTAGAGGGAGACGCTCGATTTTAATGAAAATGTGCAAACAATTAAACGATACCCCACACTATAGGGATGGATGAGAAAAAATAAAATCACCCCCACTTTACGTCTATGGAGGTATCTTTGAAAAATCTTTTTTTAGTTTTTTATTTTACCATTTTGTCGGAATAGTTTACATATATATCCGTGCAAAATTACAGCTTTCTAGCATTGATAGTCCCTGAGCAAAGCCGCGGATGGACAGACAGACAGACATGGCGAAACCGTTTTTGCCATTTTGGCTCCGGAAACCTATAAAAAAGTGTACCTAGAGTAAGTACCTATTTTAGTTCTAGAAATCGATCTGTAATGGAATTTTCGAGAAAATTATTACCGTGATATTTTTAGTTCTTATTTAGGTATGGGGTATCTTTCAACCAAAGCTTGAATGAGCGTTTGCTAGGTCTCCCAGGTACTTGCCTACTAAATGGCCATTAACCTACACTGACCAGCAAAATGACAGTTTACTTTGCACTGAATTTAAGTACAAACGAAACCGTATACTAATATATTTGCGTATACTCCATCGGGTAGGATATACGCTCATCGGCATTGCATCAATCACTCATCACAACACGACAATAGATCGTTCCGGTCGGAAACAATCTTTCATTCAATCATTCATTCATTCTGCCGACAAACCGCTCTTTCGGTGCTTCAATGTTACATGGTTTTAGGTACATTTTCCGCGTGTTCAAAATAAGACTTTGCGGCTCTCGAATTTTGGTTGAACATTGCTGTGTACTGTTCGTGTACTGGTAACCACAGATTTGTCTGAAAGCCGTATCGTCTGAGTGCAATTCGGCTTCAATGCACCCATATTCTATTAATATTCAAGACAAAGTTGCATGACGTGTAATTTATTGACTACCGATACGAATGTGAAGACTATTGCAAGATACAATATATTATGGGTCGGATGGATACCCTCGCGCCGTCCCATTTAGCCTCTTCATCTACCAAGGCGGGCGGAGCAGCAGCGCAGGCTGAGACAGCAAAACGCCGCAAATATACAGGTTTCTCTAAAGACTACATATTTACATCTTTTGCTGTTGAAACTTTGGGTCCATGGAGTTCGGATGCTCACAAACTTTTGTGGACTAATAAAAAAAAAAACGAAATTACCAATGACCATAGGGCTGGTGCATTTCTCGCCCAACGTATTGGAATCACGATCCAGCGCGGAAATGCAGCCAGCCTTATGGGCACTCTTCCTCAGGGACAAGACATGGGGGAATTGTATATATAGTTAATTTATTTTTAGGATAGTTTAGTGTAACTTCGATTGTACTTTTTTATCGAATACTTGTTGGAAGTCCGAATGTAATGTTTGTCAGAACGATCGTTTGGTATAACTCTTTTTTCTATGAATCCAATAATTGTTCAGAATTGTTAAAAAACAAACCTAACCTATCGCATACTTTTCTATAGGATGACAATTTATAAATTTCAGAAAAATGTGCCTAAAGTTTCGGTGGGGTAAAAATTATGACAAACCATTGTTTGTTCAAACATCATTCGGACAAAAATTAAGGTATGATTAGCGAAGAGTATGCGAACTTTCGAAATCTTGGAATATCTTTGATTACTTTTTTGTGTCTTCGCTATACAGTCGAGTGCAGAAGCTGGACTTATCTAACCCTTCAAAAATATTTACCGCAGGCTGTGATAAGAAACATATTTTCCGAGTGCTTCGAATTGATAAATATTTTTGCACTTGACTGTACGTATGTAGGTAGGTAGCATTTTATAAAAAAAATATGAAAGATATCCGAGTCATGATCTAATTAATGTTACCAATGAATTGGAAATGCTTTATCATCTATAAAATCGTCGTATGTTAATGATACAAGGGAAATATGGATATCAAGGAAAACATCGAGATAATAATATAACAATGTTCTGAACCCGAGTATACAATTGGTCTCATTAGGATGATGATGTAACTTAGTTTGTTTGTCGATGGGAATAATAATAAACTATGTTGCAACGAGATGAATAACTAATTTAATTAATCAGGCGTTACTTTGCGGAGGTCCATATCAATGAACTAAAATAATTTCTTTGCTCACCCGCGACCTCATGATAGTTAAGTTTATGCAAAATATGCGTGTTCATGCAGTTCCTCTACCTCCACACTGAAAGAACACACACACACACACACTGGCGCGTTTTGAACTCAACCAGAGCTCATCTTCAGAGCAACACAACCGTACACCATGCTACCAGATGTAAGGTGTTGAGCCACCAACACAGAAGCTTAATTGAGATAAAAAATACACCAAATTAAATAAATAATAATACAAATTAAATTAAATTACATATTAAACCACATATAAAATTGAATAAAACTGATCACTTTATTAGGTGAATGTCAAATTTTATGAATTAAATTCGGGTTTTGATCCGCGTACCTTGATTTTACCGAAGCTAGAAAATTAGTAAAGACCGCGATAGTCTAAAATATTGTGGTGAATGTCAATTCGATTCCACAATTAAACACACAAAATTTTGCCAGCTCTGAAAAGTTTGTTATCGAGTTATGTCCATATAGCTTAAATGAATATTATAATTTTAACTGTTAGTTATTAAGTGAAATGTATCTAGCTACACCCACTGGGTAAAATTATATTGATTCTACCTGTATTGCATAACATCAGCATGTACCTTATACATATAATTTATGGCTTTATTAAATAAATAAATAAATAACATCCTAACATTTCCGCCTGCCCTCTGCATCAGAATCCCCGAACGTCAGCGCCTGCATTTAATAAATCATGAAAATCGTCTGTCGGTCCGTCGTCGCGCCGATGACAAATTGCAGCTCCCACTGATGACTGATATAATTGCTTTGTTTGCGTTTTTAGTTACAAAAAACTACACAATTTATCACTGGGTGATGGGGCAATTTCAGCGGCTGGGAGGTTTTATTACAATTTTTGGTGACCGTATCGTTTTCATTTATTGGTATTACGAGTGCGTGGTGATTGCGTTTGGAAAAGTATAAAACTGGATTTGTTGTTTTCACGAGAGCGAAAGGCGGAATGAAAATGGTTTTAAGGTTCGCCCAACTGAAAATCAACAACAACAATTTTTTATTTATTTAACTAGCGTTTACCCGCGGCTTCGCACGCGTAAATCATTAGATACAGCAGTTGAATTGAAATTCCGGGATTTTATTAAATTCTCGTGGGAATTCCCTAAAATTGCATCATGGTTTCAGTGACGTTAAATTAAAACACCCATGCCAAATTTCCTGACACTAAACCCAGCGGTTGTTATTTCGAGATTTTATCCCTATCCCGTGGGAATATTGGGATAAATGGTAGCCTATGTGTTATTCCAGATGTTCAGCTACCTACATACCAAATTTCATGACTCTAAGCCCAGCGGTTATTAGTTCAAGATTTTATCCCTATCCCGTGGGAAGATCGGGATAAATAGTAGCCGATGTGTTTTTCCCGACGTCCAGCTACCTACATACCAAATTTCATGACTATAAGCCCAGCGGTTGTTATTTAGAGATTTTATCCCTATCCCGTGGGAATATCGGAATAAAAAGTATCCTATGTTTTAATCCAGGTAATAAAGTAACTTTTTGCCAAATTTCAGCCAAATCGGTCCGGCCGTTTCAGCGTGAAGAAGTAACAAACATACTCACTCACTCACAAACTCACTCACTCACTCACAAACTTTCACATTTATAATTTTAGTAGGATAGGATAACAGCCGTTACCCGCGACTTCGTCCGCGTATAATTTGTATCGCTGTCCGCGGGAAATATGCAATTTTCCGGGAATAGAACTATCCTATGTCCTTGTTCTATGCTTGAAAACGCAGATTTATGCTACCGCTTTCTCCCATAGCACATGGTATCCACTGTGTATAAGCACATGTTTTAAGATTTTTATTTTATTTTTGGTTTTTTAAGTTTTAGCTAACCCTATTAGATTTATTAATATCTACCTATGTATAGTTCGATTTGTGTTTCTGTCTGTATCTGTTTAAATTTGTGTTGTGTGTGAAAAATAAAGTTTTAATCAATCATTCATATGCTGAAAAAAAAAAATTAGGTAAGACGAGCGAAGCGAGGAGTGGTTAGTATTAATTCTGACCACAACGCACGAGCCGAGCGAGCGAAGCGAGCGTGCCGCGGCAGCGGCCGGCGAAGTGCCAGAATCAATATGGCGGCGATTCATGATCTGCCTAAACGTCACTAGGCAAATCGTTGAACGTTGAGTTTTTAACGATATGGCGGATGTCTCTTAGCCAATTCATGATACGCCTAGGAATTTCGTGATCGGCGGATTCTACGATCGGCCGCCGACATATTATTATATGGCCTGCCCATAGCCACTTCAATGAGCACACACGAGATACGTGCCTCTACTTACGAGCAATATGATGCGCCTGGCGCCAAAAACAAACGGCGATCATGACCCCGTGCGTGGTATGACGCAATGTCTTTGAGCTAGTGACACGAGCGACCAATATTGTCGCACGAGATTTAGTGCGGCGGCCACGCTGAGTTATTGCCACGCCGCGCAATCGATGGCTGACACATTACGCCTAGTGCAGCAGACGCTGTCGTTCTAAAAGCGACAATCCTAAATAATATTCTTTCTCATGAGGGGTCGCCCGTCACTGCGGTCGCTGTATTCGCGATCTCTCTCCACCGGTCTCTATTGGTTGGCGAGCGCATTTTACTATAGGGATCTTGGTGATAGATTTAATGGTATCTGTCCACCGCGTTGGTCTTAACTTTAACTCAGCCTTTGGTTAATATTATAATTTGGAAATTGTATGCGTGTGTGTAATGGGTGTTTTCCTCCTTACACTAAAACGGCAGTAAGCATTTGGATCAAATTTGGTACGTAGATAGCTGGAAGTATACATAGATTACTTTTATCCCAATATTATTCTGTTATTCTCTAATTTATAGCTGTTGGTCCTAAAATTGGTAAAAGTGGCTCCGAAGCGGTAACGTTTCGTGTGCTCTGCCTGCAGTGTATGTGTCATCTGTGCTCTGCCTACCCTATTTGGGAATACAGTTCGTGATGTTATTTTATGTTAGATTATTATGTTTGAGATATGTATTATGATATGAAATATAAGACAATATAATAAAGAAAGAAAGAAGAAAGAAAATACATTTATTCACAACACAAGACACAACAATAGTATTAAGTACAAATAGACAACACACAAATAAAGAATAAATAAATCAAATGTGAAAGTCAAAATGTTTTTATTCCATGGAGATAACAAGCACTTATATTAATATTGTTTGACATTAGCTAAACAATCTACTACTGGTGCCAAAAACTACTCAAATCATGGAAAAATAAACGTAGGTATTTAAAAAATAGCCGACGGCTCTCGGCCTATTCGCCCACAAACAAGCGAGACAAAGTGTTGAGCGTACCTGAAAACAAGGCCACATCCATCTGTGGACGCGGTGGACGGGTTTGGGGCCACTGGGTCCAAGTCATGGTGCACACTGTGTAGGTAGATGTATGTCCACAAATACATCATCATCATCATCATCGTCATCTCCTACGTGACCCAAGGTAAAGACATTTTAGAATGAGATTATTTGGGATGTGGGATCCAGTACGATTTGGGAGCTACACACACATCATTTGTATGTTTTTTAATCCCCGACGCAAAAAGAGTGGTGTTATAAGTTTGACCGCTATGTGTCTGTGTACACCGTAGCTCCTAAACGGGTAGACCGATTTGAATGCGATTTCTTTTTTTGAAAGATATTTTTTTTTAGTGATGGTTCTTAGATATGTTTCATCAAAATCGGTTTAGCCGTTTTCGAGATATTGAACTTTGATGTGACAAAATCGGGGGTTTACCAACTTTTTGTTGGTAAGGTTTGAAGTGCGGGCCTCGGTGCTTACACTTATGCACTGTTCTTATACGTTATTTCACATCACCACTGTTTTATTGCGCATAATTAATTATTTCAATTCTTGATTATCTTTTAAACAGTAAGAATTGGGCTACTAGGATCTTGGAGAAGCTAAACATATCATATTTGGCCTGTTAAACGTTTCCTTAAGGTTAAAGAAAATCAAAAATAATACGTTACGCACTCGTATAAGAAAGATCTTTGTAGCAGTTTTTGCATGCGTGCATTTATGTACGAAGTAACCAAATTAACCCTTTGACCATTATTTTTTTAAAGCAATGAATCGAGAACTTTAACGATACGCACAGCATGAATGATTTTTTTTTATGATTTTGAGAAAGAGAAATGTATATATTATTGCAGGGTTCCGAATTATGAGAGGCAATATGTTTGCCGCTATCAGCCAAGGGCATTAAGTGACAAGACCGTCATGTCAGTTTGCCGGGGGAACTACGGGTGGCACGACGTATCTAAAATAAATATTTTTTTTTTTTTATAAAATTAAAAATACCTAACCTGCGAGTTAAGCAACAACAATATATTATATTATAAGATTGCACGCACGAACAATCAACACTTTTTTGCGAGATGTTTTTACTTCGTTGTCATTTCTAATACACGGCTAATTCAGCAATAAAGGTAAAAGGCAAATTTGAAGTATTGAATTAAGCTATTGCTCCATATATAAATCAATAACAATTGTAGCCTAACCCACCCTTTCCTTTAATAAACACCAGACACTTAACGGATAGTGGCAAATATATTGCCGTCTTCATTTTTTAAAATTATCAAATAACAGATTTTTTTTCTTTAAACTTATATCGCCAATCTTGTCTCTGAAAGTAGAGAATTGTGACTATCGGATAAATCCAGCAAACGAAATTTTATTTACAATCATTTTTGCCTTTAGGCGTGCCAGGACAGATTCGTATTAATCAGTTGAGTTTTAGGCCAGAATCTGAGTAAGTAAGACTCTAATGCTGCCAGTTTTTATTTAATTCGGATTCTGAGTAGGTTCGATTATGAGAAGGGCATTTTTGAAGTTAGCCAAGTTCCTAAGATGTCAGGTTATTCAGATCTCAAATTCCTAGCTCTTCAGATTCTCTTAATGCCGGATTCTGAGTAGGTCAAAAATAACATATCCAGAATCTTAATATGTGTAATTCCGAGTACGACCGATTCGATGTTGATTGGATTCTGTTTAGTATTTATTCTGAGAAGGTCAGATAATATGTCAGTCAATTTCTGGGTACATCAGGCGAATGTACAGTCAAAGGCAAATAAAATATTAGTTATATTAATCAAAAAATAATTTTTTCAAATATTGTACAGTTAGGTATCTAATATATAATATAGGTAGATTATATTTAATATAGGTAGGTATCTAATAAAAAACTGAACATACCACTTGCTTTCAGTAGTTTAGAAACACAAACTTGTTTAACTTAACTAAATAAGTCTCTTAAAGTTCGCCCTTTACGTCGAACGCGTTAGATACCTAAAGTTTGTCCCAAAAAGGACGCAAGATTTGAAATGATGAAAAACACATTTTTTCGTTATAATATACCTATTTGTATATTATAAAATCTTGAAAAACATAAATAGGGTTATTTGTTGAATAATACGTCAGGCAAATGTCTCCTAGGCTTGCTGGCGCTGGCACATACCTACGCATTCTTTTGTCAAATTTTCTATGACCATTTTGCAAACATACTCACTCACTCACTCACTCACAAACTTCACATTTATAATAGTAGGATATTTAATCTTAAAGTGGCCAGTATCTCAGATATCTGTTTAAATTTATAACGAGTATATACAATATCATAGTTCGTAGTATTTTTTACTTGCTAATTGTACCTGGCCTTTTCGGAATAAAATATGCATAGAATCTGACCTAATAAGAAAACGTTATTTCCAGAATTCATCATTAAAAAATCTGTTCAATTTCTTAATCGAATCATTGCTAATCGGATGAGATAAGAAACTACGTAATTCCGAATCCAACTTATTACCAATCCGACGTAGTACTGTCATGTCACGGGACCTTATACGAATCTGACCTACTCAGAAATTGGTTTAAAAAGAAAGTGACTACCATATCATAAGTCGTATGTCGAATCTGTTTTATTCAGAAACAGACCGATGGCAAATGTGACCTCAACAGAGTCGTACTTACTCAAATTCTGGCCTAAAACTCAACTGATTTAATACGAATCTGTCCTGGCACGCCTAAAGGCATTTTTGTTCAATTGTAAGGAATAGTTAAAAATCTAAGTTCAGGCCTAAGAATCATCATTTAACATGGGTTGGAATAACGTCTGCTATTATTTTTTCGTAAATTGGTACGAGTATGTTCTCTTATGCGAACCAAAATTTATATTAACTAACAACACGTTCATTGAGAAAAAAAATTAAATATCTGAGTCGTATGACGGCAAATATCTTGCCGTTATACCCACTAAAGGGTTAAGATTGTTTTTTTGGAATCTTTTTGTATTTTTTATTTCAATTCCAAATTTTTACTTTTACGGTCATCCCGTAAAACCTAAATTGAAAATACAAACTGAAATAAAGATGCACAGAAAAACAGAAAAATAAGACCATCACTGGGAATCGAACCCAGGTCCTCGTAATCCGTACCGCGTGCTATACCGCTACACCACTGATGGTCAACGGTACCGACACGAATTTCCCCTATGCACCTCATATCTCAGCTTGTTTGTTTCTTACTTAGTCACTTAAGCAGTGACGCTAGCGACATCTATGCCGTAGCCCTCATCGAGAAACTTTTTTCGGCACTCCATTGGAACTAACCGCTCACCCGGACAAGAGATATCGTTACTAAGCAATCAAATTAAGATTGGTTTTTTGGAATCTTTTTGTATTTTTTATTTCAATTCCAGTGATGGTCTTATTTTTCTGTTTTTTCTGTGCATCTTTTTTTCAGTTTGTATTTTCAACGAAGTAACCAATTTTTTTTGGAACGAATCATTGATTCATACGTGTTATATAAGGCCCCGACCACACCGCTGCTTAAAAAACGGTGACGGTACGGAATCGCAGTGACACATCGTTTTTATTGCATGCTCTCCACACCGCGGCTTAAAATACGCTAACAGTGCGAAATCGCAGAGACGTGACGTAAAAGTAAGGACTTTACTGCGTGCTCTCTATCAAAAGTCGTGACGTTTACGGCTCATCACTGCAATTCCGCACCGTTTGCGTATTTTGAGCAGCGGTGTGGAGGGCATGCGATAAAAACGGTGCGCATATGATGCGTCACTGCGATTTCTTACCGTCACCGTTTTTTAAGCAGCGGTGTGGTCGCTCCTTTACACAAAGAAATGAGATAGCTAAACACGTGATGTAACGTGACGTGGAAATGAGAGTTATCTACTCTTTCACTCGAAAAACACTTAGCAGACACGTTAGTAATTCCTGTACAGTCGAGGTCAAAGATATATTTACACTTTAGTACCTTGTCACTGTATGTCATCTGACAATTTCATACAAAAGTTTAAGTGACTGCGACAAGGTAAATAGTGAAATATAATAATATCTTTGACCTAGATTGTACTAAGGTTTTTTTTAGGGTTGAGGCGCCGTAAGGGCCAAAGTCCTTGCTTTTGTTTTCTGTAGTAACGTTTTTAGGGTTCCGGAGCCAAAATGGCAAAAACGGAACCCTTATAGTTTCGCCATGTCTGTCTGTCTGTCTGTCCTCCGTCCGCGTTTTGCTCAGGACTATCAATGCTAGAAAGCTGTATTTTGCACGGATTTATATGTAATTATACCGACAAAAGGGTAATTAAAAAATTTTAAAAAAATGTTTAAGGGTACCTCCCATAGACGTAAAGTGGGGGTGATATTTTTCTCATCCAATCCTATAGTGTGGGGTATCGTTGAATAGTTCTTTTAAAACTATTAGGGGTTTGCTTAGACGATTTTTCTATTCATTGATTTTTTGCGAAATATTTAACTTTAAAAATTTGAAAAAATTCAGTGTGGTAGTAAGTATATCCAACTTTCAAGGAAAATTATAACGACTAAGTTTGCTTGAGAATTATTAGTAGTTTTACTCTTAAATAGCAGCCCAAGGTATAAAAATATACTAAACTTGAAGATTCCGTATAAAATACGAAATCCTTAGAAAAAATTTACTTAATTTTTTCGTAATGGCTATGGATCCCTATTGTGGGCGTGTCCGACACGCTCTTGGCTGTTTTTTTTTTGTTATGGCCCACACGGTGTGTGTAGTAAAGTAACGTTACAAGGCAGCATCCACAACTAACATTTTTAAATATGGCCAGAGGGTCTACTCTGAAGATTTCAGCGTAATCAGACGCCGAGGGTTTACTCAGTCATTCCCGCCCAGCGCTGCCGCTGATATATGGTCTGTGGTCAGCTGGAGCACGGTACACATTAGGTGATATAATTACGATAATATTTAAAGAGATAATAAACAAACTAAATACAACAGCTTCATTTTACAAGAATCCATTTGATTGAACTCCAGCTCTTATTGTGAGTATTGTGCAATGACGATTTTTGGTCGTTCATTGTGGCGTTCTAAGGGGGGGGGTTTGTTCAGCAGTGAAAGTCTTCCGGCTGACAATGATGAAAGGGGTCATTATGATTAGGCCGGTCTGGCTTGTCAGAGACGTCCAATGAGGAAAACAAGCCTTTAGAGCGCTATTTAATAATGAATGACAACTTGTCACTTGCATTCACCGGTTTGCCCGCAACTCTCGTGATATCGTCGGTCCTTCTCTAGTCCTTCTAGAATCTAGTGCAAGGTCTGCTATCTGCCAAGGCAGTGTCTTCCGGTTCGAAGTGTGGGTGCGTATCTCACAGGTCAACTGGCGAGCTCTATAGGTTAGGTAAGGTTTGTTTTATAACAATTCTGAATAATTAATTATCATCATCACCACAAACAGCCCAAGGACGTCCATTGCTGGACATAAGCCTGCCCTATAGACTTCCAGTTACTTCGGTAGGAAGCGACTTGCATCCACTGTGAACCCATGGTTTTAGCAAGGTCATCCGAACAATCAATGGATTCATAGAAAGAAAGAGTTATGACAAACATTACATTATTGACTATTTTTGTCTTTGACTGACTGACAATATTATAAAGGTTACAGCTGATTACAGCCACCTGGCACCCGACCAGCACCGCCTCGCCTCGAGCGGTTATTCTTCATATGGATTTGTATGGGCATGCGCTCACTACATCAACTACGAAGCGTCACCGGATCGCCTCACTCTCGAGGTTGCCACGCGCGGACGGCGAGTAGAACACTCGCTGCCCGCACGTTTGCCCCTTCATCTCCCAATTTGGAAATTCATGGACCGCGCGAGGTCCACTCGTTGTCAACACGCCGTCCGCGCGTGGATCACCTGTCCTCAACGAGTGGACGCCGAAAGTCGAGGCGGTTCTGGTCGGGTGCCGGGTGGCTCTAATGAGCTGTAACCTTAAATCTATAAAACAAGTCCATGTAGTGTGTACCGTTCCCACAACCATACATATCGCGAGCTGACGTTCATTTGTTACCTGAGCCGGCGTTCGCCCTAAGTGGCTGTTTGCTTGCATCAACACTTCAGGAGCGAAGTTTAACTTGTTATTCATACCATATAGTGTTTTTAACCAGTTTGAAATGCTGTTTGTCTATATTTTGGGGTCAGAATGCAAACAAGATAAAGTTGAATTGAAAAACTCCCGACATTGTCTTTTCTGAGTATTTTTTCTGTAGAAGCAGTAAGAACTATTGCAAGGAGACTTACATTCACAAAGAAATTGCAACGAAATCGGTCCATCTGTTTGAAAGTACGATGCAGATTGACTTTGGCTTCAAAATTAACTGTTTTTGCAGGGGGTTAAAAATTAACAAATTTAATGAAAGAGATGAAAAAATACAATACAAATATGGTAAAATAACTAAGTTTTCAATCAAATACTGCTAGTCACACGGGTATAATTTGGAAAAAAAAAGATTTGAAGAATTAAAAAACGTCTATAAAAGAAAATAACAACTAACTTTCGGACAAAATAGGAGTATAGCTGTATCCCAGTTCGATATAATTTATTCCAATATCGTATCTTAGTGACCTAAACATCCTAGCACTTTGATATTTTCCCTCCCTCGAGCCGTTAGTTTTATTTCTGTCATCTTCAACTTTTCCGTCACATTTCTGCACAATAAATATTTTTATTTATTCAGCGACTGTTCAAATCCAATTTGGCTGCGTTATATTTCCGATCAGCAATATTGTAGGAGTGTTACTAGATATCTTCAAACATATTTTTCTTATATTCCACCGAATATATATGAAGGGTGCCGTTACAATAATAAACATAGAAACATTTTCCGAGATGCCATTTGCTTTTGTTGTTATTAGTAGATACCATTATCAAGCGGGCATTTTGGTGGGTACATTACATTACACTTAATTTGGATAGGTGTTTAACTAAGGGCCTGTTTCACCACTTGTCGACTAACTTTAAGTGTCAGATAAAAGTAATGCCGTCCTTGTTTATTCGGACAAAACAAACAGAGACGGCATCACTGATATCCGTCACTTAAAGTTAGTCGATAAGTGGTCAAACAGACAGTAAATGTAACAAAACAAATTCCTCTATTAAACTATCTTGATATAATTTCTGTATTGAAATGCACTTGTTTAGTTTATATTACAATGATAGATTAGTAAAATGTTTAAAATCCTTGAATGTACTAAATCTGGCAGCTGAAGTTTGTTTACATTTAGTTAAATACCTTCCAAACGAAGTATAGTGAATGTGATGTGGAATGTCAATGAAAAACTGTTTTTTTATTGAGTTTTCTGATAAATTTTGGAGTTCCTATACATAGCTACAACGTCGAGACTTGGATAGTTTGTATTGCGCATCACTAATGTTAGGTAGCCACCTAACTGTATGTTTAATAACAGGGTATAGTTATTCGTGGGTATAAATATAACTTTGAAAGTGTTGAAGCCCTGTAAAATAGAGGAATCTGCAGTTTTCGAATCGATTTAGTCCAAGTGTCTAGATGTTTCCAAGGGATCCATATAAAATCGCAAAATCTTAGCCGCTAAGTCTAGTGACGTGTGCTCTATTGTTTATCATAGTAACAATAATGTACTCTTTATAATTTATTGAATCAGGCGTTACTTTGCAGAGGTCAATATCAATGAACTGCTCGTATGATAACCAAAAAAAAAGTTGGACAAACCCCGACTTTGTCACTTCAAAGTTCAATGTCTCAAAACAGCTGTCTAAGAAAACCTGAAATCAAATTTAAAAAAAAACCGCATTCAAATCGGTTCAGCCGTTTAAGAGCTACGATGCAGGCGGACATTCACACACAGCCATACATAGCGGTTAAACTTATAACACCTCTCTTTTTGCGTTGGGGCTTAAAAACAATAACTTTGCTCTTTACTTTCTTTACTTTTTTCTTTACTTTAATAAAACTCTTTATGTCTAACGCTCTGGCGTTCGCGATCGCATTCCCCCATCTCTTTCTAGCCTCATGAAATGAAATGAACTGAATGTTTATTCACAGAACATTATTGGAGGACTGGATGATGGGTCGGGTTTTAGTTTGGGACGCAAGCTGCGTCGATACCCTATCCCCCTTCACACCTCCAGGCTACAACTGAAAAAGCTGGCGTAGCGGCTGAAGCGGCCGAGGGCAGAAAAATATTAAAATACCAGGGTCTTGGGTCAGCATACAATTTCGTTGCTGTCGGATTTGAGACCCTGGGTCCTTGGAGTCCCGGCGCACAAAATTTAATTAAAGAAGTGCAAAAGCGCCTGGTCGACACTACTGGAGACCAAAGGGCTGGCAGCTATCTCTCTCAACGAATCGCCATCGCCATTTAACGAGGGAATGCTGCCAGCCTTTTGGGCACCATGCCACGGGGGCCTTTTTTAGATTTAAGTTAGTAGGTATTAAGTTTTTAAGCTAGGTACCGTAAAGTCAGGTTTCTATAGTCCCAGCGTTCATCAATAGTCTACTGCTAACGTATAGGAGGTTCATCGTGCATTTTCTATTGCATTAGGCTGCGATGAACCTCCTAGATGACGTTAGCAGTTCCGTTATTGTGCAAATTGTTAAAAAGTCCGTTTGGACTATTGATGAACGCTTGGGACTATAGAAACCTGAGTTTACGGTAGTTATTTTAAAGTTAAGTTTTAATTATGATTATTTTTTCTTAAATTCTTGTATTTTCATTAAAGTATATTCAAAAGATTATGTTTGTAAGTAATTATCCAAAAATGTTGGACACTCATGTTTTTTTTGTCAATACACAAAAAGTGACGAAGATATAGTCAGTCAAAGGTCCGCGTGACGTCACGAAGTGCCACACCTTTTATCACGACAATCTAGGCAACAAACGGACTAAATCGAATAATATTTTATTTACCCAAGAAGATACCCAAATGCAGTAAAATCCTAAAATTTAAATTCATGATAGATCTAACACAGTAAAATCATCATCATCATCCCAGCCTATATACGTCCCACTGCTGGACACAGGCCTCCTCTCAGAATGAGAGGGCTTGGGCCGTAGTTCCCGCGCGGGTCCATTGCGAATAGGGAACTTCACACACACCACTGACTTGCTTCGCAGGTTTGTGCAGGTTTCCACACGATGTTTTCCTTCACCATAAAGCTCGTGGTAAATTTCAAAAACTCAGAGGTGTGAGCCGGGGTCCTCTGCTTGAGAGGCCATAGATCGAACCACGGCCACCACGGCCTTTTTTTATAGAGTAAAATGAGGTAGAAAAAAGTATAGTAAAAATCTTCATTTGTGTACAGTCGCCATCAGATGTTTCGGGGCGGCCAAGGTGGTCAAAAATATCGGCACACGCACTCTATTATTAAGGTATTTGAGTACATGTATCGATATTTTTGATCACCTCGGCCACTCCGAAATATCTGACGGCGACTGTACAAAAGAATGCTACACATAAGACACAAACACTTTTATACAAACTAATACAAGTTTTGTTTTGTTATACTTGCGCATATGCGCATAGACAAGAGTAAAATTTGAATACATTTTCTTTTTACATGACCGGAAAATGTCCTAAAACCACTATTACCTAAATCATTCACAATTCACTTAAACACAAAATAAATTACGCAAATTTAAATGGCTATACAATTTCGTAGCGCCTCTACGCCGTAGCAATCAGCTACGCCATTTCGTAGCACCGTCACCCGGCCATTCATTAAGTATGGGACATTTTAATTAAGCCGTAAGTGGTGTATTAACATTTTTAGAGTACGTACAATTCCACTTTGTGGGGATTCGATGACGTGGCGTTTAAAGGTAGAAGTAAGATTTATATAGACATACCCTCTGAATGTTAGTTTTAATTTATGTATTACAAGCTTTTATTGAACATGCAATGTTTTTAGGTAGGTTGTGGTTTTAAAATTTGCAAACCATTTTTGACCACTTTCTGGTATCAGATTGAATAAAATAAATTAACTTGAGATTTCGTTTCGGATATTTAGTTTGTATGACAATTCAAATAGCCGCAGTGCAAACGCAATTACCACGCAGAACTGACGCGATATAAGTGACTTTTTATTTTATTTACTAAGTAGAACGCAGATTCTGGAAGACGCTACTGTCATCACGGCACCGATTGCACACACGCAACGTTGAGTGGACGCCGCGTGGATGTTAATAAGAGGCTGGCGTTTGAAAAACGCAGTTGCGTTGCGACGCGTTATGTAGACGCTATGCGGGCGCTGAGAAGAGACCGGTGTTCAATAATAGTTGCTAATATTAGGGGGCTTTGCAATCAAACTGCTCTACAAGGTCGTAGGTGCTAGTTGAAGTGGCAATGGGTGGGCCACATCGCTGAAGTAGGTACACGCAGGTAGTAGCCACGTTGGGGTGAAAGATCCACGAACGACCACGAACCGGCACGCGAAGCGTTGGCAGGTCTCCCACTAGGTGGATTGACGACATCGCGACCGGTAAAGCTTGGCTAATGAAAGCTGAACCCAGCTATTATTTGAGTGGCAACATTATTCAAATGTCATGGGCAAACAGACCAAAGAGTATAAGAAAACAGACACTTGAGTTTGTACTATAATCTATTCTGTGACTTGTTGAGTTTAGTACCTTCATGTGATGAAATAGAGTTTTTTGGAAATTTACTGCTAAAACATGGGTAAAACAATCAAAAGCGGTGTGGGACAGATTATTTTTACGATGATAAGCAAATTCAAACGAAAACAAGCAGAGACGGAAGCCTTGTTCAAACAGAAAAAAAGAGTGTTTAGATGCGGTGACCGAATTTGTAGGTTAGTAGGCATGGCAAAATATTTTCATGCTAATATCCCTTTCAGAATTGGTCAATACAATTGTGGTTCTTAAGATTCACTTTTTCTCAAAAATATTCGTTTTAAATAATTACTTATTTTCGAATAGGCATGCGATAGACAGAGAAGCATAAAGTAGGCACGATTCTTATGACTGAACGTCACTTTAGTACGCCAGCCCGGCAGAGAAGCTTCTGTACTTTATTCTATGGTGATACCGTCTGCAATTTTTTTGAATTTGCCGCGTTTTTGCAGGTTCATCTTTCATTAGCCAGACTATAGATGCAAAAGGTGAGGTGTCTTTCATTGTCACGTTCTAAGGGCCTCCCCCTGTGTTCAATAGTAAACGTTCACACGTTTTCCGGCTGATGACGACGATGATATGAAAAGAAACAAAGCAACTTTTTCTACAGGGCATATCCTCACTAATCTATTGGCTCCTATACTAGTTCATTCGTAAGCAATTGAAGGGCTCAAAGGCTAATTAAAAGGATTAGTAATGACCAGCTTTGTGACTCGGGACCTTATTTACATGGAGTGAGTAAAACTGGGCGTCGCACATTGGTGAGCCGCGTTGCTACTTATTAGGGTTACTCGAGCGTTTAAACCGCCTCAATTTTCGTGTTCTCATTTTTTTATGAATGGGCTGTAGAATTTGATAACATTTTCGAAACCTGTATCGAAAATACAAACTGAAATATAGATGCACAGAAAAATCAGAAAAATAAGACCAGCGCTGGGAATCGAACCCAGGTCCTCGGCATTCCGTGCCGTGTGCTATACTGCTACACCACCGCTGGACCCTGCCCCTTGCCCTGCCTGAACCGCTGGATCTATATTTCAGTTTGTATTTTCGATACAGGTTTTACGGGATCACCGTAAAAGTAACAAAACATTTGGAATTGAAATAAAAAATACAAAAAGATTCCAAAAAACCAATCTCAATTTGACGTTTTCGAACTTCGTTAAATTACGTCCACAATATGAAGTCATCATAGTTATTAGTGTTGTGTTTTTTCCTCTTTTAAGGTTCACCAACAATAGTTCTGACAAAGCTCTACAAAGAACGAAAGTCACCGACGTTGCTCAAAGTGGCGCTGGGCTGGCCACGTCTGTCGCAAGACCGATGAACGGTGGAGTAGACGAGTCCTCGAATGGAGACCACGGACGGGGAAACGTAGTGTAGGTAGAGCGTCATGACATGATTCTAATCATAATTCTTTAAAAACGACAAATGTTTATTAACGGTTTTTAAGGAAAATAAAAGTCTATCACGAATAATTATTGGAGTAGACACATTAATTTATATATTAAAAAACAGTTCTATAAGACCACATTTTTAATTTTCATTAAATTTTTATGGAATAATCGAGAAAAACTAACAAAAATGCAACGTTGCCAGCTCAGCAGGTATAAACGCTCTTAAGAGGCGCGGATGGATGCGAGGAGCTGAAGACAGAGTGTTGTGGCGCGCCATTGAAGAGCCTATGTCCAGCAGTGGACTGCTGTATACAGCATACATGCTGATGATGATGATGATGTTGTTCTGTAGAATTTGATGACATTTTCGAACTTATTTAAAGTACGTCCAGAATATTAAGTGATCATATAGTTATTAGTACACTAGCTTTTGCCCGCGGCTTCGCCCGCGTGGAATTAGGCTATCGCGCGCTGTTCCCTTTAGGAACTGTGCATTTTTCCGGGATAAAAAGTAGCCTATGTCACTCTCTGGCCCATAAACTATCTCTATGCCGATTTGACTTCACACGTCTTTCGACGTGAAAGACGGATAAACATACAAACACACAAACATACACTTCAGCATTTATAAAATTAGTATGTATTGTGTTTTTTTCCTCTTTATTAAGGCTCACCAACAATTGCTTACAGCAATACCTTGCAATTGTATATGTCGGCGGCCGATCGTAAAATTCGCCAGATCACGAAATTCCTAGGCATATCGTGAAATGCCGCCATTTCATGATATGCCTAAACGTTGGCCAGGCATATCACGATGTGCCTGAGAAATAATACGGCAGATCGATTAGAGCAACGCATTCGTCGATATTCCTAGCTCTATACGGGCACATCGTAAAATAGTTTCTTTTTTGGCCACTGGTGGCGCTGCGTATGCAATGGCGGCCGTGACCAGCTGACCGGTCGTGTTTGTTTAGCGCGTGAAAAATGTCGGCGTTGCAACAAAATGATCCTTAAACCAAAACTAGTGATTGAATTCAAAATAGAAGTGCAAAGAAGCTTTTGAACATCAGCTCCGTTCTTTTTATGTGAATCAAACGGATTCTGTGCACAATATGAAAAAAACCATGGACGTCTGCCCGTATTTTAGAGGTTAGTATTTTTGTTGATAAATAAAGTATTCACTAGTTGTTATTTATTTATATAGAAAATTTAGGTACGACGAGCGAAGCGAGGAGTGGTTAGTATTAATTGTGATCACGACGCACGAGCCGAGCGAGCGAAGCGAGCGTGCCGCGGCAGCGGCCGGCGAAGTGCCAGAACCGATATGACGGCGTTTCATGATATGCCTAGGAATTTCATGATCTGCCTAAACTGGCCAAATCATGAAATGGCGGCGCTTCATGATATGCCTAGGAATTCATGATCTGCCTAAACGTCACTAGGCAAATCGCTAAACGGTGAGTTTTGAACGATATGGCGGATGTCCCTTAGCCAATTCATGAAATGGCGGCATTTCACGATATGCCTAGGAATTTCGTGATCTGGCGGATTTTACGATCGCCGCCGACATATGTCATACAAAATAAGTTTATGTGTTATAGATTAGAATATAATAGAATAAAGGGAGGGATATGTTTGTGTGTTGAGCAGTGGCGTAGTCAGGTGGACAAGGACCCCGGTGCAAAAGAAAGAAATTGAGCCCTTACCTCCTCCCCCCCCCCCTTCCACGTACATACAGCTTGAACTTATATTGGGCTTCAAAATTATATTTTGATAGGATTAAGAATAGGATACAGTGAGTTGAACTTATCTCTAGTAGGCTCGAGCCTCCTTACAAGATTTGGCCACATGGCCCTACGATAGGTACGCCACAGGTGTTGAGGGATTGTATTATTTACCTAGCTTTTGACCTTGCTTTTTTTTTGTTTTCACATTCATCTTATGTGTCACGTCAATGTCACTAGTTATGTTTGTGATTTTTACAATTTGTCCTTTAACAATGATTATAGAGTTATATTACGAATGATAAACTAACCAACAAAAAGTTGGAAAGCTCCCGACTTTGTCACTTCAAAGTTCAATATCTCAAAATGGGCTAAATCGATTTTGATGAAACAAGTCTAAGAACCATCGCTAGAAAACCTGATTTCAAATAAAAAAACCGCATTAAAATCGGTCCACCCGTTTAAGGGTTACGGTGCCACAGACAGACACACACACAAACAGACACTCATAGCGGTCAAACTTATAACACCCTTCTATTTGCGTCACGGGTTAAAAAAAAAACCTAAAAAACTTCCGCTGTGGCCAAAAAGTAAAAAAAAACAAACACGTACTTACTGCCAATGTGCGAATGTGCAAAAAAATACGATATTACTTATAGGCCGATATGAGAGTTCACAATACGAGTACAGTCGACGTCACAGATGTCTTTAGACTTTATTACCTTGTCGCTGTCACTTCTTGTTTGAACTTTTGTAATAAAATTGTCAGATGGCATACAGTGACAGTGTACTAAAGTGTAAAGATATCTTTAAACTCGACAGCACATTCGTGGTGGTGGTAGTTTTTCGTAATTAGTATTTTAATCACTCGTTAAGTTACAAGGACTTTTGTATCGAACTCCATTAAGTTCGATAATGAATCGCGCACTGACGTCCACTTTAATTAACTGCTAGTCATTAAAATCGTTTTGTTCGAGCAAGCGGGTCAAGTGGCAACACTACACCCCATTTATATTACATCAGCTTCATCATCATCTCAACTTTTATAACTTCCCACTGCTGAGCTTCACCGCAAAGCTCGTGGTAAAGACCATGCGCAACTTTGCATGGGAAATGTTCCAAAAACTAATAGAGCTGAGAATTATGTCATTAAGAATAAAGAATAAGAATAAGAATGGTTTATTGGCTGATAAAATAGATACACATACAGAAACACTGAAATATACACATCCATGGCCGCCACTCAGCTATGTGTCGCGAAAAGATCTGAAGATAATTTCGCGACGCTGATTTTCAGTGACGCCAGTTACAGTTACATAGGTGGCTGTCACCAGGGACACATCCCAGTATCAGACTGACTATAACGAATCACTACGTGTTACAAAACGAGGATTACAGGACTAAACATTCAGTTACACTTTACGTGTAGGTACTTCATTTCATTATATAGGCACCAAGTTCAATTCCATTGCAAAGCTGAGATATTCAAGTTTTATTCAGAGTAAATATCTATGAGAAACTGTGTTTTACCTGGAAAGTTCCCCTTATAATGGTTTTAAATAATGAATACAGATTTAATCGTGTACAAGTTGTGTAAAATGAAAATATGTGTGTAGCCTTAATATTGTTCTCCAAGATTTCATACAAGCAAGATTTTATATAAGGTGTTCTACCGATGTTCCCCAAGAAAAAGACAGTTTCTCATACCTATTTACCCTGACTAAAACAGGTGTATCTCAGTTATGCAAGGGAATTGAACTTTGTGGCCATAGAAAAACACAGTTCTCTTACTATTTACCCTGACTAAAACAGGTGTATCTCAGTTATGCAAGGGAATTGAACTTTGTGGCCATAGAAAAACTGAGTTTCTCATTCCTATTTACCCTGACTAAAACAGGTGTATCTCAGTTATGCAAGGGAATTGAACTTTGTGGCCATAGAAAAACACAGTTTCTCATACCTATTTACCCTGACTAAAACAGGTGTATCTCAGTTATGCAAGGGAATTGAACTTTGTGGCCATAGAAAAACACAGTTTCTCATACCTATTTACCCTGACTAAAACAGGTGTATCTCAGTTATGCAAGGGAATTGAACTTTGTGGCCATAGAAAAACACAGTTTCTCTTACTATTTACCCTGACTAAAACAGGTGTATCTCAGTTATGCAAGGGAATTGAACTTTGTGGCCATAGAAAAACACAGTTTCTCATACCTATTTACCCTGACTAAAACAGGTGTATCTCAGTTATGCAAGGAATTGAACTTTGTGGCCATAGAAAAACACAGTTTCTCATACCTATTTACCCTGACTAAAACAGGTGTATCTCAGTTATGCAAGGGAATTGAACTTTGTGGCCATAGAAAAACTGAGTTTCTCATTCCTATTTACCCTGACTAAAACAGGTGTATCTCAGTTATGCAAGGGAATTGAACTTTGTGGCCATAGAAAAACTGAGTTTCTAATACTATTGACCCTGACTAAAACAGGTGTATCTCAGTTATGCAAGGGAATTGAACTTTGTGGCCATAGAAAAACACAGTTTCTCATACCTATTTACCCTGACTAAAACAGGTGTATCTCAGTTATGCAAGGGAATTGAACTTTGTGGCCATAGAAAACACAGTTTCTCTTACTATTTACCCTGACTAAAACAGGTGTATCTCAGTTATGCAAGGGAATTGAACTTTGTGGCCATAGAAAAACACAGTTTCTCATACCTATTTACCCTGACTAAAACAGGTGTATCTCAGTTATGCAAGGGAATTGAACTTTGTGGCCATAGAAAACACAGTTTCTCATACCTATTTACCCTGACTAAAACAGGTGTATCTCAGTTATGCAAGGGAATTGAACTTTGTGGCCATAGAAAAACACAGTTTCTCATACCTATTTACCCTGACTAAAACAGGTGTATCTCAGTTATGCAAGGGAATTGAACTTTGTGGCCATAGAAAAACACAGTTTCTCATACCTATTTACCCTGACTAAAACAGGTGTATCTCAGTTATGAAATGAAATTGAACTTTGTGGCATAGAAAAACACAGTTTCTCATACCTATTTACCCTGACTAAAACAGGTGTATCTCAGTTATGCAAGGGAATTGAACTTTGTGGCCATAGAAAAACACAGTTTCTCATACCTATTGACCCTGACTAAAACAGGTGTATCTCAGTTATGCAAGGGAATTGAACTTTGTGGCCATAGAAAAACACAGTTTCTCATACCTATTGACCCTGATTAAAACAGGTGTATCTCAGTTATGCAAGGGAATTGAACTTTGTGGCCATAGATCGAAATAAAGTAGATAAGCAGACCTTTTCAGTGACCTAACTCTCAGCTCTGTTCCAAATTACCCTATTTGGACAAAAAAGTATACTTAAGCAGTGACACGTTAGATATGTTAGATAAAAATATTTTTCTATTCCCTGAAACAACTGTTTTGTCAGTTCATGTTTTTCACATGCGTTCGATAAGCTTCGAGTCAAAGAACAACAGTTGTAGAAGCGCAAACTAAAGTTAACAGAATATTGAAAAATAGATTTTTGTGGATAATTTGATTACTTTTAATTCACTGTTCTTGTTGATGGTACTTGATTGCTTCAGTGTCAGATTGAGAGGGCGTTTTTTAGCTAATATTATAAAATACATAAAAAAGTATATTTCAAACTCCGTTCAAATAATGTATCGAACAAATTCAATAAACTATTTAGAACGTATGAAAACTGCAATGGGTATCATATATAACTACCAGTATGTTTACTTTGAGATGAACAATAATTGTACAAATTGTACGAACGAACAGGATCGCAATAAATAAATACTTGGATTATGATCTGAACGTACCAAAAGAGTCAACTCAACACACATCATATAGTAGATTATTGTCGTGGCCTGGAAGTAGGCAATTGCTGGCTGAGTATGAGTATTAAACGGACGAGCTTGCGAGTCCGTTTAACTAATACGTAGCCAGCAATTGCTATTCCAGCCAAGACTAATATAAAGCTTTTCTCAAAACTGGTGAATAATTCTAACATAGAATAAACTTTTTCTCAAAATATATTATAAAATTTAATTTTATTCCAATATTTTTCTTATGCTTTTTTTCATTAAAATAAACTGCAGGTGTATTTTTCAACCGAAAACACCACAAGCTATTTCAGACTCAATAGAAAAAGTCCGGAGTCCCAAAAAAATATCTGATACCGGCCATTAAACTTGGCTGCATACGTCTTGTGCCAACATTTCCATGGCCTTTTTAACTTAAAAAAAAGTGACTGATTGCAGGCGCGCTAATTCATTATTGTCGAGCTAGCGCGCCTGCAATCTTTTTAACTTTTTAATTTTTCACTGACCATAAACTATGCACTTCACCTTCTGATATGTAAAGAATAATGTCAACTTTTACGGACATTTTTGAGAAAAGTTTATTTATTAACCTATTTATGAATAGAAAAACATAGCATTAGTTAGGTAGATAGTAAAAATCAAAGCGCTGTAAAGAACAAAATAATTGCATAACTGTTGAATAATCAATAAATTTTAATAATTCTGTTCTTTGAGCGATGCTGGTGACGTTTTTCTGTGAATTTCCATATTCCAAATTCTATGACTTCGGTTACCTATACGCTAATTTTGGGCTCAGTTCAGTCCACCATTCTGGTCAGGATGATGACAAAATAAAATTATCGTGTTACATTCACGGACTGACGGACTGATGGTCAAGACTGGTGAAAGTCAATTGTTTTTAACATATTCGTCTATCCAATTTGAATGACGGTAACCCAGAATGTTGGACTGAAATGACGCCAGAATGATTGTTTAATCGAAGTCTATCGCGCAAAGAAACTCCAAGCATATGCCTCAGATCGTTTTCACATTATCTGATCCGATATTGGTATCGGACGACGATGGACGACACTTGATAGCCGATACCATGTGCTGCTTTCACATATTTCCGACAAAATCATTCCGATACGGCTGACTCATCGGGCTCTGCGCACACAGCGATAATTTAGATACACGCATAGCATACATACAAACATTATCGTCCGACAGCCCACGGGCGTCCGATGGTGCCGCCAACATGTCGGTGTCGGCTCCGATATGCGATATCGGGCCGGACAATGTCAAAGACAGGTACATATTTCATACATTTTACCTGCCCCGATATCGTATCGTCGTCCGATGTCGATATGGGATCGGATAATGTGAAAACGCTCACAGTCTATAAGTAATAAAATTACTCTTTGCCTACTCGAAAGTCGGCCATGTTCACATATGTACAGCGATAAAGCTTCCAGCCGTTAGGGAATCCTAAAAAAGTTGTCAAAATATTTTCCCTGCGATGTTGCTATCGGATGGATTTCCAGTCTATTGAATGGGAGATAATATTGCTTCATGTAGAGTTTCTTTTATTGTATCAAGTTATTTTTGTAAGACTATTGGGGTATGAAAATAAAAAGAGACCCGCGCTGGGAATCGACCCCAGGTCCTCAGCATTCCGTGCTGCGTGCTATAACCCCTACACCACCGCTGGACAGGAGTCTAGACACAAATTTCTCCTATGCACACATATCTCAGGTTGCTTGTTTCTACTGCGCTACTTAAGCAGCAGCACTAGCGACATCTATGCTTAGCTCTCATCGAGAGAAGTCAACACTCTTTCGGAACTAACCGCTCACCCAGACAAGAGATGTCGCTACAAAGCAATCAAATTATGATTGTTTTTTTGGACTCTTTTTTTTTCAACTGCTGTTACTACTTTTACGGTCATCCCGTGAAAACCACATCGAAAATACAAACTGAGACATGGATGCACAGAAAACTAGAAAAAGAGACCAGCGCTGGGAATCGAACCCAGGTCCTCAGCATTCCGTGCTGCGTGCTATAACCCCTACACCACCGCTGGACAGGAGTCTAGACACAAATTTCTCCTATTCACACATATCTCAGGTTGCTTTTTTTTTAAAACGTCGTTGTGAAGTGGGGATGGGCGGTGCTGTCAATATTTAGCGTCTTTTTTCATCGTGAACTTCTCAGCAAGTATTGTTGAAAGATATACTCCTTCGAAAAACTTGTTCTATGTGCCAGCAACAAAATACTAAAGACTTAAAGAATTTAATTGAACCAAAGTTGTTGCAATTTATCCTTCCGTTATGGTAACAACCATATGAAAGTAATGTCGCAATAAAAAATATTTAACAGCATATCAAATAAAAACGTACGAAGCCCTAGAAGGCCTCCCACTAGGTGGACTGACAACATGGTGAGAGTTGCAGACAACCAGATGCAAATGACGAGTTGTCCGTCATTGAGGCGTTCAGAGAGGGAGGCCTTTATCCCACTGTTACATTGGATTTCTTCCTGATGATGATGATAAGTATATAAAGTTACTATTTATTATTTCATCATCATCATCTTCGCCTGTACACAAATATAATATTGTATACGTTTTATAGCATAGGCCTCCTCTCAGCCCACTGTAGATGAGAAACCTCAGACGCAACATTGAATTTCTTTGCAGGTATGTCCAGAGGGTCTATTGCGTAATGTTTAATTTAATCACTCGCGATCAGAATCAAATGACAGTTTTCGCCTACAAAAACTGTCATTTGATTGTTATCGCGAGCTTCAGAAATGTTGCGCAATACGGCCTCAGGTTTTATCGTTTGAAACTGACATTTACGGCAAACAAACGGTTATATGTTTTGTTTTTCATATCTATTCTGTCATAGAAAAGCGTCTGCCTGTAATTTTTAGTCAGAGCTGACGTATCGCTTACCAACCTATAAAAATTGCTTTAGAAAAAGCAATAGCCCTTAAGTATAGGTAACAAGGTTAGTTTTCGTTTGTTTTACAGCTTTTTGAGTGAAAAAACATTTTCTGAATGAAAAAAACTGTTATTGTGTGCATTTTAAACGGTTTTGTTTTGTCAGTATATTCCATTTCATTGATAAATGCGCCCATAGCGACAGTGCGAGCTTTAAATTCATGTAAAAAACGGCCAAGCGTAAGTCGGATTCAAGCACTGACTGTGAGACTGGGCAGTGCTCTCTATTGTCAACTACGAACCCCGGATTCCAGCACTGCGATGTGGATAAGGAGAAATCACCACTATTTTACCAAGAAAGTTGCCATAAAGGTTCGCTATAGTATCTCAACCGACGCCTACGACCACTCTGACAAGAGTAAAACGACGTAGAAGACTGTAAGGTGAGGGACATGCATGCTTATTTGTTAAAGCTTTTCCCAAAGCTCTTTTTTTGCTGCGCCCACTGTGTTGCAACACAGTATGCCGACTAGAGACCCTTTTTCGGTGACTATTGGTGTCATCACCATACCACAATACGATGTAGATTATGCTTGTCATCAGTATATTGTGTTAGTATGAGTTTTTTAGGTTGAGCAATTGGTGTTTCACCATCAACAATACAATGTAGATTATGCTTGTATAGTAATATATTATTGTTTTTTGTGTTTTAGACCGGATGATGGTGACACAGAATAGGTCATTTGTACCAGTATGGCGGTTCTTCAGGGGTCTAATTACGGAATGACAAAAAGGAAATGATGATCATAGCGCTGGTACCCTTATTATATTTGCCAAACTTCTAGTAGAGGGAAAAAGTGGCGCCATATTTACGCCAAATCTTAGAATTATGAAAAAATATTGTACGCATTCGCCACCTCCCACAGGTATGGCATTAGCAGACTTCTATTTATGATCATACAAAGAACTGTTACCTTTGCGGCTGTATGGCGGCCATTGGGAACCGTCGGAAAAGTATGGCAAGGTGAATTCCGTCAATGGCTATTCGACGATGATTAGCTGCGCTAAAATTAGCCTGGTACAAATGGTTGAATTGTTTTTTTTTTAATTAATGTAATCGCGTCGGCGGGTCGGAGAAGTATGGCATTACGCTACCGCCTACATCTTTTTTTATCGACTATCGGAAAATACAAGCATTTTTGTGGAACAAATCGTTCGGCACTCGCTATTTATCGGACACGATCGATTAACGCCCACGCGATTGGGCCGCCGGTACCAGCGCTATGACCATCATTTCCTTTTTGTCATTCCGTAATTAGACCCCTGAAGAACCGCCATACTGGTACAAATTACCTAATATTTTGCGTCACCATCTTCCGGCCTATTTGGTGGTGGTACTGTCGGGACCGTTAATAAATCATTTTTCTTTCTTTCTTTCTAAATGTCAATTTGCGAGTGTACAATTCAAACATGTTTTCAGTGAAAATTACGAAACAATACTGAGGGTGTGCGCTTGTATTAAAATGTGTCATCAGCAACTGTTTCATTTTAACATCAAATAAATTAAAGAAAACGCTATCTCAGCGGAGTTAGGTATTTGTCACGCTTATTCCAAAAAACAAACTAGTTTTCTTGTAAGATCTGATTAAAAACAAGCAATACCAGTAAAGGGTACAGATAAGAAATAAAAGCACTTGTGTTTTGTTTAGATTTAATCATAAAACTGAGCCTAGCAAAGTAAAAAATGAGCTTCACAAGATTGTTTAGATATAAACGTCTCGATCTGGCCTCAGGTGATTTCGCAGCTTTTGTTTATTTCTCAAAGAATACAAATTGTAGTCCAGACAGGTAATATGGCCAGCGTAGGCTACCTGTTGCGAAAAATCTCGAGGATATAGGTAGATTTACCGTGTCCCGACTGTTGAACTTTTAGACTACCAGACTTGTTTATCTTTTTATAGTTTTAAAGTTTTTTTTATAAGTTATCTAACCTGCTTATAAAAAGTCACGAGAATCGATCGAGAAATGCGACTTACACATACACACACAGATACAGAAAAAAGCACAACAGAGGAGAGCAGACAGCCGTACGAAGGAATTTTTGACAAAATTGAAACACCGATAACGCTTATGTGGATTCCGTCTTCAATAAACTGTTTTTATTTTTATTTATTTTATTGAAACTGAAATTATTCGCGCTCTCTCGTTCAATAAGTATGACTATTCTATTAAAACTTATATATGACAGAGATTCCCGTGTCTCTACATTCAGTGTTGGGTTTTACTCAGAACTTTAAGCCTGGTAAGTTAAATTGAAAAAGCGATCATCTCTGGCGGTGCATTGCGAAATAATGAAGAATAAAATCATGGAACTTGCAGGGTCTTAAGGAACCTCGGCTGTCTAGGTTTTAATAGCTTTGATGCGATTTTCCGGAGCTATTGTGATAGTTTGAGAGGCCACTGCCGTATTTTACAAGTCATCATGTAAGAATATAAATATAACTTGAACAATATCAAGAACAGTGAACAAAACATCTGTAGTAACAAACATCATGCAGTCTTACTTGATTGGTCCAGTGTTACACCATTTTTATGACATATCCTTTATTCGAATAAACAAAAAAAAAAAACTGGACTGCGTATTTTTTAAAATATAAAAACAACTAGACAAAAAAAGACATTAACTGTTTTCTCGTACAAGTCCTCTCGGTTTTCTTGTATTTTAGATGGTTAATGACTTAGACAGTTAGAAAAATTAAAATTTTCGGACTTTCGTTATGACTGCGCTGTAAGAGCTACTTTCATACCAAATTTCAAGCTTCTAGGACGGCTGGAAGTACCTTAGAAGTTGACTTAGCACTTTGATTATTTTTACTGCTTAAAGGGATAGCAGACCTGAATATTTGATATTAATATGCTTGTCACTTTTACGAGTTCCTGGGAGAAAGAGTCTAGACAGACGGACAGACAGACAACAAAGTGATAGGAGTAATTTTTTTTCCTTTTGTGATAAAAATAAAAAAATAAAAATGTATTTATTTATCAACTCACAAAGGACTACATTCGATACATTTTCACAAAAGTTTGTTTACGCAAGTTTCAAACATGAAGAATCCTTTGCGAGAGACTGGAGTCTGAACTAGGTGGGTACCTGTATTACATATATTGTAGATATAGAAACTTATGAATATTTTGTGTGGTAAGCATTCCAGCCACGGGCGCTCGCACTACGCCGTGAATAGTGGAAGGTGCGTTCTTATCGTAATTTACGTTCCAGTGCTGGCGCGAGCTTCTTCAGAATTTGTTTAGGAGGCATCCTACTAAGAAAATACCAATATACTTAAGATAATTTTTGCAAAAATGTTTATTTATTCTGAAGGATTACGTAGAAAATTACAGTAAAATAATGTGAAATAGAGAAATAATTAGCCGTGGTGACCTAGTTGTTCTGCCTCTCAAGCAGAAGATCGTGGGTTCGAGTTCGAACCATACCTCTAGTTTTTTGAAATTCATCTTTTTTTATAGGCTATGTGTATGTTCCACTGCTGGGCAAAGGCCTTCCTTCTTGACCTCCACATCTCCCTATTCAGAGACACATCCGGTCATTCACTCAGTTCTGCGTCCAGGTCGTCTCGCCATCTGCGCCTCGGCCTGCCTTGCGGTCGGTGGCCGTCGAGCGGCACCCACCATGTGGCTGTGTGCGCCCATCATTGAGGGTGCATTTTTATATTTTGATTTATTTTATTCGACTGGATGGCAAACGAACAAGTGGGTCCCCTGATGGTAAGAGCCACCACCGCCCATAGACACCTGCAACACCAGAGGGATTGCGGATGCGTTGCCAACCTAGAGGCCTAAGAAGGGATACCTCAATTGCCAGTAATTTCACCGGCTGTCTTACTCTCCACGCCGAAACACAACAGTGCAAGCACTGCTGCTTCACGGCAGGATTAGCGAGCAAGATGGTGGTAGCAATCCGGGCGGACCTTGCACAAGGTCCTACCACCTGCAGATACCGGCAGATATGCCCGGCCCAATCCCATTTAAGCTTGGCGGTCACTTTCCCAACATCAGCGATTCGAGTTTAGGAGCGCAATGTAGTATTTCGGATTCGATCAATTCTTTTAACACCCAGTATCTCGTTGGCAACCTTGAGTTTGGGTTTCTGTTTTTTTTTTTAATATAAAATAGGCTTACGTTTGGCCTCAATCTCGCTTACAAGGTGTTACACGTTTGCCTAGAAGGTGCCTGTTCACTTTGATCTTGAAGATGTCCAGATTATAGCGTTCCGGTAAAACTGACCTCGGCAGAGATCCACTCCATAATGAGTCAAAGAACATGTTTGCGCACCGTAGGTCAGCACGGGCAATATACACATGTCCACGAGTTTACGCTCCAGTATCAGAGGAAGGTCAACCTTAATGAAAATCATCTGTGAAATTATATTTTGAAATGCAGTAACGGTGAAGGAAAACCGCGTCAGGAAACCTGCACAATCTGCGAAGCTATTTAATAGTGTGTGAGTGTGAAGATTCCATCCGCACTCGGCCCGCTTGGAAACTAGGGTCCAAGCCCTTTCATTCTAATAGGAGACCTGTCAGCAGTGGGACTTATATAGGCTATGATGATGATGATGACAAATTTAAACTTCGTGACTACTGATCAAAGGGAAAAACTAAAATATTGAAAAAAAAAACAATCGAAGAATCTGCCCAAACGTCTCAAGTAAAGACGCGTACAGATGAGTCAGGTCACGTCTCGTTATCAAAGTAATTTACACCGTTCCCGCGCAACTCCATCAAACTTCGGTGAAGTTGCTTGATTAGGCGCGTGACGCGACTACGCGGTGCGTCCGCTAATTTCAGACGCTCGTGAGTTGCTGCCTTAGGACGGCGGGACAACGCAGCGTTTTTGACACCTTACTATCGTTGACTCAAATGACGCTGTATTGATTGACTTAGAATGAAGCTAGGTGTTTCGTTAGCTTTTTAACTATATAAGAAAAATACAATTGCTGATAGTCAAAATTGTCAAAAGCTTTTACCAGTGACTTATACTTGTGTCGCACTTATTATCTAAGTAATTTACACCACACCGTTCCAGCGCAACTCCATCAAACTTCGGTGAAGTTGCTTGATTAGGAGCGTGACGCGACTAAATACGCGGTGTGTCCGCTAATTTCAGAAGGTTGTTAGTTGTGGTCTTAGGACGAAGGAAAACGCAGCGTTGTTGACACCTTTACAGATTAACAGATATAATAAGTAACATAAGGACGCATTGTGTAAGCGGATAAACTTATTTCTAAAGTAATGAAATGATAATACAATGCCATACGTTACAAATGAGAATTGAAGCTCTACATGAATGAATATGTGTTACTATTATAAGGATATCGTGATCAGAGTTTACGATTATAATTTGATAATTTTGAAGACAATTTTGTACTGTTCGCATTACTTGTGACAGTTATGTATGAGGTGGTGTTAATACAGCAGGTCCTAAGTAGCACTCAACAAAGACAAAAATAAGTAATCCTTTTGAGAAATATTTATTATTCAAAAAGTTATAGCTAACATAATCAATAATTATTTTAAAATCAAAATTTTAAAATCATATTTTTAAATAAAATGAATTTGCGTTCTTTGAAACACGCCGCGTTTCGGTCCTCCATTGTGACAACGCCTTTGCCGACCAAGCAACTCTTTATTTGTACGGCCGGCTACGGTGACAGAGCCCTGCTGCGTAATGAAGTACTTGCTCGCCGGTTATTGAACAGCTTTTACTTTCAGACAACACGTGTCTGTGGTAACATAGACGGTCGGAAATAACTGTGCACCTAAATATTTGAAAAAAAAAAGTAGTGGAAAGATAAAGTTAAAGGGTTCCTATTATACAGTGTGTTACCGGCAGCCACACTTTTTTAAGGGAGGTTAAAGTAACGTACTTCTGTAACTTAACCATGACATTAATCCATCCATATACTAATATTATAAATGCGAAAGTGTGTGTTTGTATGTTTGTGTGTATGTTTGTCCGTCTTTCACGTCGAAACGGAGCGACGGATCGACGTGATTTTTGACATAGAGATAGTTTTTGGGCCAAAGAGTGACATAGGCTACTTTATATCCCGGAAAATGCACAGTTCCCGAGGGAACAGCGCGCGATAACCGAATTCCACGCGGGCAAAGCCGCGGGAAAAAGCTAGTTTAATTAATAAACTTTGTTAACTTTCTAACGAAAACTGTAATTGCCAACACAGTACAGCAAAGTAAATTGACACGTAAGTGTAAATGACAGCCGACAGATTTTTGATTATTTGTCAATTTACTATGCTGTATATTGCTGGCAATTATAATTTTGTTAGAAAGTTAACAAAGCCTGAATTTTAGTTTACCAATTAATTGAATTAATGTCATGGTTACGTTATGAAATTACGTTACTGTATCATTCCTTGAAAAAAGTTTGGATGCCGGTAACACACTGTAGAGTGCTTTGTGTCTTTGTCTATAGAGAAAGTTATGTAACTTGGTAGCCTAGTGGTTTCATCTAGAGCTTCTATATCAGAGGGTCGTGGGTTCAAACCCGGCCTCGCACGTCTGTATTATTGTGCGAAATTTTATTTGGAATTTACCACGAACGGTGAAGGAAAACATCGTATTCCTTACAGGGCCGGAATTAGAGGTCTGGAGGAATTGGGGAAACAAAGGAGTGGAGCTCCCCCCGAAAACTATTTTCCAAATAAAATTATGTTTATTACTGTTAAGGTAAAACAGCAAAAAATATAGCCCCGAATGCCCTCCCCTAAATCCGGCCCTGATTCTTTACGATGTTTTCCTTCACCTGCTCATAATTGCGAGGAAATCCAATGGTGTGTGTGAAGTTCGCAGTGAGCCTGCGTGAGAATTATGGCACAAGCCCTCTCCTTCTAAGGGGAGGCCAGTACCCTGCAGTGGGATGTACATAGGCCATAATGACAACACCCATGGCTCTGCCAAAAGATAAGCAACATTGTGCTGTATCCATAACTTCGAAACAACAATACCTAAGCTTTTGTTAAACATTTCATTTTATAAGCTTTTTCGCTGACTGCAATTGCATTGTTATTCTAACTACATTTTCGTACTAAATATCAAGTCGACGTCATTCATTATAAATAATAAATAAATAAATATCACGGGACAATTCACACCCAATTCAATTTCCAATTCAATTCAATTCAATTTTCAATTGACCTAGTCCCAAAGTAAGCTTAGCAAAGCTTGTGTGATGGGTACTAAGCAACGGATAAATATAATTATATAGATAGATACATACTTAAATACATAGTAAACATCCAAGACCCGAGAACAAACATTCGTATTTTCATACAAATATCTGCCCCGACACGGGAATCGAACCCGGGACCTCAGGCTTCGTAGTCAGGTTCTCTAACCACTAGGCCATCTGGTCGTCAAAATTCATTAGGTACCTGTTGAGGAGTTCTGTCTTCTGTCTGGACCAGCAGAATTTCAACAAGTACTAAGTACAAGTATGACAAAACGTGTAGCGTGAACCTTATTTGATTTCCGAACGCAACCTTGCCTTGTGCTTTCTCGCTCGCTCGGTATCGCTCTCTCTCGGCTACCAAATCAGCAGGGCTACTGCGAAACTCGAAACTCGAAGTTCGTGTCGTGCGGTCCCTCTGACACTTATACTGTTTAATACGAGAGCGAAAGGGACCGCACGACACGAACTTCGAGTTTCGTAGTAGCCCTGCTGAACGAGCCACACGCGCGCACATTCGTGAACCGTAATTATCTTTTATTGTGTAATAATTATTCTTGTGAATCAACTAACTTTTACTGTAACGAATTATACGCTTTATACCTTAAGAAGATGTTTTCCTTATTATCCTCTTCGACAAACGTCAGTATGACCATTTGGAAGTGGGTCAAATTTGACTTCTAAAATTTGATTATAAACAGACAACAGGACACAGGTGAAAATAAATAGAAGTTTATAAAACTAAGCAAACAATTAACATCAGCAACCTACTACGAAACCGTTTAAAAACTCCCAAACAAACTCAATTAATCAGAATGATTTATTAAAACAGACGTTTCACTTAGCGCACATATCTGGGTGCGACATTAAAAAACGATTTGTAATAACCAAGAAGCGATTTGTCTTATCTTAATAGTCTAAGTTTTCGTTCCTTATGTGTTGTAGTTTAGGGTGCGCGCACATGCGAAGCTATGGGGGTAGGACGATCACACAAAATACGGTATCTGACAACTCCTTCATTTGCCATATCCTATAATAATGAATAAATGATATTACTAGACTTTCGATCTGAGAGTTGGATTGAAATATCAGGGTTTTACTACATTCCCACGGGAATTTCCAGAAATTACGCCGTTGATGTTCCTTTTAAAAACAGCCGTGCGAAATTTGATGACTCTAAACCCAGAGGTTGTAATTTTAAGATTTTATCCCTATCCCATGGAATATAAAGTAGCTTGTGTGTCATTCCAGACATCCAGCTATCTAATCTACCAACATACAAAATTTTATTTAAGCGAGAAGAAGTAACAAACACACACACACCCCCATACACGCATGTACTCACCCACGCACGCACGTAATTTTTTGAAAAATCAATTTATCTGACTCTTAATTAAAAAAAAATCTCTTCGCCGTAAGTATGGTGATACTGCTACGTACGACATCACGCACTAGCAAGTCTTTCTCTGTCGCTTTGTGGTTCTAGAAGCCTAATGCCTCCCATGGTGAGAAGCTATTCGGTTCATTTAAAAATTAAATTTAAATATCTGACCATTTCAATCAATTGGTGTAAATTGTCCCGTGATATTATTATTATTATTATTTAAACCATCCCCTTTGTAAGCCCTACGGCTTCACAAATAGGGTGTTATAAAAATTATAACACACGCACAACCGGCTGCTAAACACTTCCGTGATACTCGCACGATACGCGCACTTTCCTGATTTGTTGGCACGCTACTATTAATGGGATATCTGTATTAATAAAACAGGAAACAGGTACCCTAACCCTGCCGTCGCTTTATGTTTTTGAAATAAACATGTATGTTAGGAAGAACATAATATGTGATTTTCCCATTAACGTCGATAAGCCAAAGGCTACTAGAAACACAGGGAAGCTTAAAGTTCCATCTTACAGACTGGCTAAAACCAAAAAGTCGTTTCTGGAAAGTTGCATACGTTTTTATGATAAAATTCCAAAATATATTACAAATTAAACGGATACAAAATTCAGATTTATAGTCAAGAAGACATTAATTATCTAAGGCGTATTATAAAGTTAATAATTATATCATGGACAGGGATATTTGGAAATAATTTCGATCCGCATTGGCGATCCCTTCAAATAGCGAACCTACTGTGTTAAAAATAAAGTTGTGATGTACAGATAACATTTAATAATATTGTAAATCTGTTTAAAAAAAAAATACCTCGTTGAGTTTCTTGCCGGATTCTTCTCAACAGAGGTTTTTCCGAACCGGTGGTAGATTGTTTTGACATTCATAAGTGCTTGTTATAGCCTAAATTGAATAAAGATATTTTGGATTTGACTTTGAATATAATTGACCAAGGAACCATTGTATTTTTTTACAGCCATCTCTGAAGCGGCTCTAATATTTTCGATTAAATTTGCTATTTAATAGCCGTATAACTTACTTTCATGATAGCTGTAAGAAATTTTAAAATCCGTGGTGGCCGAGTGGTTTCACCTATGGCCTATTATGCAGAGGATCGTGCGTTCAAACCCGGGCTCGCACCTCTGCGTTTTTCGAAATTCATGTAACGAAATCATATTTGAAATTTACCACAGCTTTACGCTAAAGAAAAACATTCTGAGGAAACCTGCACACACCTGTGGAGAAATCAATTGTGTGTGTGATGTTCCCCTACTAACTACGGGAACTACGGCCCAAGCCCTTTTGTCCTGAAGGGAGGCCTGTGCCCTGCAGTGGGATGAACGATCTATCGATATTGCTTTTTATTGTAGTGTAGTTTATTGTTTAGTGTTATTGCAGGTGGTAGGACCTTGTGCAAGGTCCACCCAGATTGCTACCACCATCTTGCTCGCTAATCCTACCATGAAGCAGCAATGCTTGCACTGTTGTGTTTCGGCGTGGAGAGTAAGGCAGCGGGTGAAATTACTGGCACTTGAGGTATCCCATCTCAGGCCTCTAGGTTGGCAACGCATCTGCAATACCCTTGGTGTTACAGATGTTTATGGGCGGTGGTTATCTCTTACCATCAGGAGACCCACTTGCTCGTTTACCATCCAGTCGAATAAAAAAAAAAGTCTTATCTCTGGGATGCATACGTGCGATTAATACTAAAGAGTTAAAAATCTTCATGGCGCTACCAGGAAATGGTGGGAAAACTGTTTGCAAATTTGGCACAACATCATACTTAACGAACGTTGCAAGTCAAATAAAAGCCTGTGATAAGCATAGCTTGTACATTACAAAGACTCTAGCAAATAGTTCTCAGTTATGCAAATCTTTATTGTTCCTCGTTACGACTACATTGTTTCATTTGAATACTCCCCCGACCTGACTTTGAAGGCACTTCATTGCGGGAAGGCGTTTGGGAACTAAAACAGAAGACTTAGTTAGGCCCTGCTACTAGAGAATGATGTTTATTGTCATGTAGATTTGTACAAAGGCGTGATAGTTGGGATGATAATTAAGGCTTACTGCCAATATTTTTACATTCGAAATACGTGCAATGTAGAGTGTTGTTAAATAAAATAAAAGATCTAGCAGTTCCAAGTTGTAATGGGAATTCTGGGAATTAACTAAATTCGCGTCGGAGTTTGCCAAAATTATTTCGTTTACGCTCTATCATGAAGAACATCCCAGCAAAATTTAATGACAATAGACTTTGGCTGGTGGGAATACCGGAATAAAATAGCATCTCTAACATTTGACCAATAGTTACTTTTTATAACAACTGTGTCACTCCATCAATTAATAAATAGTACATTACTGCAGAGGCCATGAAGTAAGGGATTGATGGACGAATTCGGGGTAAAACGACGGCGACGACGACGGGGACGACGGATAAAACGAGTCCAGCAATCCCTGTTCTGGCCGAGGCTTGTATAGTGCTTTTCTCAAACAATGTGAGGAAATATTTCATCCATCCATCCATCCATCCATCCATCGCTTCGCATCGCTCCGCCTCGCTTCGCATCGCTTCGCATCGCTTCGCATCGCCCGCATCGCTCCACATCGCTTCGATCGTATCGCTTCGCATCGCATCGCATCGCTTCGCATCGCATCGCTTCGCATCGCTTCGCTTCTCGCATCGCTTGCTTCGCGATCGCATCGCATCGCATCGTTCGCATCGCATGCATCGTATGCTTCGCATCCAATTCGCTTCGCATGCAATCGCATTTGTTCGCATCGCATCGCATTCGCATTCATCGCTTTGTCAATTTCCTTTGTCAGTTTAATGTTAGTAAGCAAATTTAAAAAGTTAGAGCAGCGGACAATAATGGATTTTCATACATACTTCATGGCCTAGGTCAAGAAGTTATGTAGGGAGGTGGTAGGGAGCCATAAATGAGAAACTTCATGTCTCCATTTCGTTACATTAACGCATACATTACCGAGCATGTTTGAGAAATAATTAATTATATCTTTTAAACATGACATCAATGAACTGTGTAACTTTCAACTCATTTAAAGCAGGCAATACCGCCCATGATATGAAATCATTAATTTTATACACACAAACAATTTTCATGAGTTTTAACAATCTTTCTTAACTGCAGAAGCGTAAAATACTTAAATATAATGCTACCACAATTCCAATCGTGTTATTAATATTATATTCTGCAGAATATTTAATGATAATAAACCAAAAAAAACGTTGTCGCATCCATCCCAATTACCGTTAACAACCGACAATGAACGTTTTATGCCAAATAATATCAAATAACTATTTCTATTTACAAATACACTAATACGTTAGCATGTTGATGGATAATGACAATAATAATATTATTTGAGCAAATGTAAGAAGAATTATAGAGAACGGAAACTGCGGGCAGGGTTCCAAAATCTTCGATTTATGCTCTTTGATGCGTTACTACGAGAGAAGGCGATAACAACTCGATTTGGTAAAATTCTTGTATATATACGAGTATAATCAGAATCTCGGAAACGGCTCCAACGATTTCCATGAAATTTGGCATGTAGGAGTTTTCGGGGACGACAAATCGATCTAGCTTGGTCTTATCTCTGAAAAAAAATTCTGGCAGCGATTTATCTAACCTAACCTAACCTATTTTTCGGGTAGCAATTTTTTTTGAGGTCGTAGTTCTAACCTAACCTTTTTTCTGGTGTTTTATAATAATACGTCGAAGAAATAAACAGCGATAATTAGTTGTTCTGTCTCATTGAATAGTTGATGAAATGTATTTGAAGCAAATAATAATCCTTGTACTGTTGTTTTAATATGTAATGAATAGTCGATGAAGTGAAATTACTCCAAGAGAAAATATTAGAATTGAATATTCTATGAATTGTTTTCGATGAAATGAAATTCGATAAATAGTTTGTCGACATTTCAAGGGGCGCCCTTGTATGTACATATATTTTTGAGCATCTATCTAACAATTCGAATATTTATGATGGCAGCCAGTAGGCTGGCACAGTAGTGTAGGACGGGTTTATGAGTATTCCTGTAATGTAGTTGGTAGCACACCGTCCGGATCATTTAAAAAAAAAAACATCATTATCATCATCGAATCAGCCGTACGACGTCCTCTGTTGGACACAGGCCTCCCTCATAGACTGCCAGTTGCTTCGGTTGGAAGTGGCCTGCATCAATAATAAAAAAAATATATATATTATCTGTGTACCTGTTTTCTCTATCGCTTACTATTTTTGGTATACAACAAAGAGTCATTTTATTATATTTTATTGTATTGTTTTTACAATAACCTTAGATTTTATTGAGTAAACTTACTGCAGATAAAAAAAATACTCTATAATACAAAAAATCCAACCTGAGGCTAAGGTGACCGTAGTAACACCACATGTGGCCGGCCTCGCGTCGAATCACTGATTTTTAATACAGTTTCTTTCGCTTGCTCCCTCTGTTGTTGGTCACGGACGAACGGCCGGTCCTTGGCATGACGTAGACTAATAAATAATACATTTAAAATAAACATTCCTTTTCATAATCTTATCGCTATATTTATTTCTGTATGCTGTGATTTATACTTGAGCGGAGTGATTTCGATACACATATATTCAAAGCTTGTGTTTTCAGTTGTGTGTGATTTTGTGAAAAAAAGGAACTTTCTTTGTTATTTTTGGCCTTAAAATTTATTTTTATTCTATGCAATTCACAACATTATAATAAACCCAAAACAATTAGAAACAAAATTTTGATTGTGTAAAAAGAATAAACAGAAGAAATGATATACTTAATCTTAATATACTTATTTGAGCAAATTATTTTTGATGATTTAAAATACGTCGGGATAATTATTCGCAACCCTTTTCCAAAACATTAAAAAACTTGCACTAATTTACACCCATAAAGATGGGCGCACAAAGCCACATGGTGGGTACCACATGACGGGCACCGACGGTAAGGTAGGCCGAGGCGGAGATGGCGAGATGACCTGGACGCGGAATTGAGTGAGTGGCCAATATAGCTCTGGATAGGAGATGTGGAAGTCAAGAGGAGAGGCCTTTGCCCAGCAGTGGGACACAGTATAGGCTAAATATAATATAATAATAATAATTACAATACATTCAGTACAATTTAAATTAATAAACACTGACTTCATTATCTGCCCGTACAGTAGGTAAAAATATGTTTTTATTTTCAAACGATAGCCTTAACTTGTAGTTTATTAAATAATACACATTAAAACAAATGAGTGAATGTACAATGGAAATAAAAACTTTCCTAAAAATAACTAAGTTAAAAAATATAGCTATAACTGTATTTTGGACACCATGTGTATACAAAATCCCAAATCCTGCTAAAGTCCTTAGGAGCTATTATAATGTCGTCTACGTAGCGAGCGAGCATAAATCCCAGAGCAGGCAATAAATAGCAAGGCACCGCTAGACGCTGCGGAGTCCCGCAAATTACTGACCGCTGGTCAATTAGCCAGTCGGCGTAATGCGACCACTTAGTTTAGAACACTAAATTAATATTTACATGAAATTCAGAAAGTACAACAGAATGTCTGTTCATAAACACACCTTTGAATCTTTCTATGTATAGATACGTAGAAGAAGCTGACTCAATGACTGCCTGACGGATTCAGCAAACTGGAGTAAGTGCCCTTGTTGCCAATTCTAAGAATGCACCAACTTCAATGTTGTCAATACATAAACTGCACATATAAATCAATGTCATAAAAAGTTTTCCATGCAATGAGTTGACCGCCAAATATGGATAGTTACTATAAATGCAATACTAAAAAATATCCCACCTCATAACCCTTTAAAACCGAAACAAACGCAGTTTTAAACCTTTGGCACCGATTCTAAGGCCACACGTTGAATAATGTAACTGTTTAGCCTTTTAGATGCCGCGAGCGTATTCTAATGGCGATGGCTCCTGTATTGGAACTTTCCTTGAACTCCGAGGTGACAACTTCTGGCTTTTATTGCGTACATTGTTTGTTCCGTGGATTTTTCATTGAAATGACAAGAATAGTGGCTTTTCATCATCTTCTAATAAGCGGGAAGACATCTGCTGCTGGACTGGGCGCTTTTGCACTACAAGACCGGAAAAAAGAAAGAAAGAAAGAAAGGTTTATTTTGGCTCCATGTACCATGTAAAAACGATCCGTAATAGGAAATAGTGCACAAAAGTGTTCGTTTTTTTACGGTCCGATATGGCTCGCCACAAATTTGCATACTAGTTAGTACACTTTTCCCGATTCCGGGCCGTTTTTTTTCCAGATTGGTCTTGTAGTGCACAAGGTCCCAGGTCTTTTCTATGGATCTTTACGATTATCGGATTCGTGCTGCTTGCACCTAATGCCTTTCTTAGAGGTAAGTAATTGCAAATCACAATATACTACTCTACTTCTGCATTGTTATCATATCCAATGGTAATTTATTTACCTACGCGAGCTACGAGAATCCGTCATTTATTTGCTCAAACATGGTACAAAGAAGATGGTTTACATACAATTTATACTTAGTGCGACATGTTTTGTCAGAAAGACATGCAAAATATTTTAAATTTGTGTGTTTGCATTTATAACAGTAACTATCTACATAATATTCTAATCTAAATTATGCGTGCCATTTAAATACTCTTGAATTGAATAAGCTTTTGATATTGAATAATTTCTCAAAACCTGCTTAAACTCGTTTATGCTTTCTAACTTAATAATAGTTTTTGCAAATTTATTAAATATTCTGTGTGCCATTCCAAAAACACTTTTTGACAAAAAAGCGGTTCTCGATGGCTTGCAACTAATTTTCCCATGTTGACGTAAACTATAAAATTTTGAAAAATGATGTATATGTTCTACTGTTTATTTATCAAGCTTATATTGTAAATATATTTATTAATAAATCATAGCACAGTACAAATCAAAATAAAGGTAATAAAGGTTACTAAAACTACATACAAACTAAACTTATAAATAAAAAAGTTGCCCAAAATCACTGTATTACATTTTATATGTATAAATTGACATCACATAGACATACGAGTAAAGGCAAGGTAGAGTTAATATCTTCGGTTTTATGAAATGCGGTTTGCAAAGGGTTGAGTAGGTAAATAAATTACCTAACCTAAATTATTTTTTGCTGTAGTCTTTTACAAGTTGAAGCCCAGTTACATTCAAAACTAAAATCACCTCAATCACCGTGTTGTTCGAACTTTCCGAAAGGGTCCACCTTTGTCCGAAGTTAATTTTTACCCTATCATCCCTTATTTAAGTTTTCGATCAACTAAGCTAATTAACTTTGTTGGAAGTTTGTTTTATTTCAGTAGAAAGCCATTAAAAGTCCGTCATTAAAACCCTTGAGTACCAGCGTTGCCAGACGTAGCCAGGTTTGTGTAACATTTGGAGGTTTGGGCAGTCTTGAGTTTAGTTTGTCTTGTGGGCGTATTATCATAGCATTTCCGAATATTGGGGTTTGGGTAGTATTAAGGCGTACAGTTTAATGTAATATTTTCATTCTAAAATAGTTAATGTGATGTGAGCTATTTAATTTGAAATGGCTTTTGAAGTGGAGGATAAAGTAGTAAGACAGATCAATAGGTTAATTGATGATGATGAGTGTTGTGTTTTTTTTTATGTCAAATAGCTTGCACCTTGGTAAGTGATCACCGCCGCCCATGGAACCTACCGCATTACTAGGACTGCGGGTGCGTTGCCGGCCTGAAAGGGCGGGCTAAAGGGGAGAGAGGAGGGGGAGGGGAGTTGGGCCTCCGGATCACCCACTCACCGCACAAAACACAGTAGCAAAACTACTATTTTACACCGGTATTCTGTGCGAGTGTGGTACTAACCCGGTCCAGCCGGCCCATTCGTACTGCAGCCAGCAAGTGGTTATAGTAAGGCTCTGTAGTGACTCCTAGCGCCATCTAGTGAGCACACATAGAGACTCCAACTGTGTTCTACATCGCGCTATCGAAGTTTCACAACTCGGACGCGTGAATAAAACTACCGACGCTCGTCCTTCGGACTTCGGTCCCCAGGCATAACACCTGCCTCCCCCCTCCGCTCTACCACATAAAAAAAGTATGCGAATGAAATAATAATAGAAGTTGTAGAACTGTGATTAATTTTAACACGACAAATGTTTAGGGATAAATGGCGAATGATTCTTGAGACATGGTAGATATCTAGCCTCCTGAGTCCTAACTTTTTCTAATTGACGTAGTTATAGACTTACTTAGATGAGTCACAAATTTCGTAAACTGTCGGCAGTAAGTGAGTTAACAGACACATCGATCTCTCGCCTGTAGATAGAACTATAATGGTTTTACTTTCGCGGTGTTTTAGACGCCACTGACGTCTGATCCAAAAGTCCATACGAGTAGGTATTTGCAGGTGGTACGACCTTGTGCAAGGTCCGCCCGGATTGCTACCACCATCTTGCTCGTTAATCCTGCCGTGAAGCAGCAGTGCTTGCACTGTTGTGTTTCGGCGTGGAGAGTAAGACAGCCGGTGAAATTACTGGCACTTGAGGTATCCCATCTAAGGTCTCTAGGTTGGCAACGCATGCAATACCAGGGGTATTGCAGATGTTTATGGGCGGTGGTGATCTCTTACCATCAGGATACCCACTTGCTCGTTTGCCAACCAGTAGATAAAAAAAGTGTGCCTTCGCTTGTACCTAAATGTGTTAGTGTAGAGGTCCAAAGCTATAATTTTTTATTGCATCGCAGCTCCTTTTTGTAAGCCTGTGCAAGTGAATATTTTACACAATCGTTCCGCTTATATTGGAATCCATTCGTGTAAAGAAAATTTTAAATTTTCAAGGTAGATCTCATTTCGTTTGTATTGTGTAAAGTAAATACTCGGGAATCGCGGCGCTACTTCTGATTCTCGATTGTTTTATTCTCAAATTCGAAATTAGTTGGCAAATCTTTGATTTGCTGAGAACAACTTGAAATAAAAATTGAAATGAAAGTAGATTGAAACACTTTCAATAGAGTGGTTGTGGTCGTCGGTTGAAAATTTATCGAACTCGGAATCATAATCGTTCCTACCACTTTTTTCTGTCACACGACGTAGAATGAGGGTAGAAAGAGATGGTGATTGCGATGGCGAGCAATCGCACGGCGCTTTAGACAATACGGCATTTGCTCTTTACTCTTCTCATAATATTATTTTAAGGAATTCGAAACCAAAATTGTAGCAAAACAGAACACTAATTCAATTTTCTAAGTTTCAATTGCCTTGGTTACATGTCTATTTCGCTTTTGACTCTAATCCTGTCGAGAACAAGAAGTAACTCTCCCCTGTAATACCATTACTGGAACTGTATAGCGAATCGCATTGTTTAATTCCGTGCGCAGACTGTACCAAAACGAAACATAACGTCACGACTGTGCTTACTGCTAAAAGGTGCTGTATATTATAGTAATCAAAGTAAGTCCGTCAATTAAAACTTTAGTTAATCACTATACTACACTATTACCTACTACCACTACTAACTACCATACAACACTACTACTAACTTAACCATGTTACAAATCACTATAATCCCCCACAGACCTCCAGTTGCTTCGGTTGAAAGCAGCCTGCATCCACCGTGAACCCGCGGCTTTAACCAGGTTATCCGTTCATCTCGTCGGTGGACGTCCTACGCTGCGCTTGCTGATCCGCGAAGTGAATTTTAGAAACTTAAATTTGATAATTTAAACTATCATCATCATCCCAGCCTATATACATCCCACTGCTGGGCACAGGCTTCCTCTCAGAACAAGAGGGCTTGGGTCATAGTTCCCACGCGGGCCCAGTGCGGAGCCGTGGTGGCCTAGTGGTTTGACCTATCACCTCTCAAGCAGAGGGTCGTATGAAATTCATGTGCGGAATTACATTTGAAATTTACCACGAGCTTTGCGGTGAAGGAAAACATCGTGAGGGAGCCTGCACAAACCTGCGAAGCGATTCAATGGTGCGCGCGAAGTTCCCAATTTAAACTATACGTTATTCCAAATTACAACAATACTTTTCCCAATCGACATAATTTCAACGCGATTACGCTTAATTGCAATTAAACTTCAAAATTCCTAATCCACTAAATGATCTTACAAACCCAATTATAACGAAGTTCCTTGATTACCTAATTTACACTTAGAGTCGGTAATTTGTTACAAAGAGCGATGATCAATCATTATGAACAGAATGCCCAAAGTTGCGTATTGTATGGGATGAAGGAGGGTCTTAGGAGCCATGGGCTTGGAGTTACTAGCAAGGATTAGACATAGTGCGAATAAAATGTGCCAGTAAGTGAGCAGTTTCGACTGAAGCTAAAAAACACTAGGACCCAATGGACCAAGGGTCTCAAGACCGACGGACAACGTCGTATATTTTGTATTACCCCTATATTTGTAATCCACAAATTAATCGTCGCTCCATCTGTTGACCTCGACATCGTCTCCGGTCGCGGACATCTTCTGCCATCAATGTAGCAATTCACTTTAGTTTCGCAACTTGTTATTTTTTATTTTGCGTTGAACACTTCTAAGTAAAACATTCAACAGGTCAAGTAAAGTTAATTTGACCAAGACGCTAGTGGCCTAATTCTTATTATTGCTGAAAAGATAATCAAGAATTAAGATAATTCAATACATGCCACTGCACTGCGCACACTTACATAAAGTTTTTTTAATTTATGGCGTTTTTTTAAATTCCGTTGAGTACCAAATTGTTTTTATTCACACATATTTAGCAAAAGAGGTGTAAAAAATGTTTTTTTTTTATATCTCTTATGTGCCACATTATTGGCACTCCTTAAGTTTCTGGCTTTTACAATTTGATCTTTATTTAACATTGAATGTGAAGTTATATTATGGAAAAAAACTTAGCCAAAAATAAATTACCAGCTAATTTCTATTCTATTTATAAATTGTGCCGTATTTTGAGCTAATGGAAAATCAAGAACAATACGATGTATATAATACTAGCTTTTGCTCCGCGACTTCGCCCGCGTGGAGTTCAGTTATCGCGCGCTGTTCCCTCGGGAACTGTGCATTTTTCCGGGATAAAAAGTAGCGTATGTGACTCTCTGGCCCATAAACTATCACTATGCCAAAAATCACGTCGATCCGTCGCTCCGTGTTGACGTGAAAGACGGACAAACACACACACTTTCGCATTAATAATATTATTATTACAGTTTAGTATAGTTTTGTATGGAAGTATGGATTAGGATGGATTGATTTGTGGAGTCTGCTCGTGTGCTTGCTTCTACGGAAGTTTGCATTAAGTGATAGAGTCTGGCTCTCTACTGTTTGGTTGTATATACTGTGCCTATACCCTGGTCCGTTAGGTATGCGTAATCGCTTTATAATTTAATCAGAGGGACCCCTAGACATCGGTTATTGAATTTGGGATATTTAACACGCTTGTGATTGAAACACGTTGTACATTTAGTCGAAAGCTCATCTGTCTCTTCATGGATTTACAATTAAATATATTACAGGTACGTAGATGACATCAGACGTCTAGAATAGCACTTAAGCTACTTTTTGTCCCAAATTCTCATAAAAGCGAGATAAAACCACGAAAATCAAAATCAAAACGTTTAATTCTGTAAGTAGGCCACAAAAGGCTCTTTTATACCCCACTTTTTATATTAACAGCGCTTTTAAAAAGGCCATGATTGTCAAGAATGCACCGCAAAAAATTTGGCAGATAGTGTTTTTTTTTTTCAAAACAGTATGTTTTATAATTGGGTACAATTGGGTCCCTTCCACCTCCAGGTCTCCTACCAGATGGACGGACGACATCGGGAGAGTTGCAAGCAACCGGTGCATATACAAGTAGCGACTTGTTGTTCAAGGTGCGGCGTGGCGCGGAGGCGGTGGCGGTTGTAATATTCGAGCTAACATGAAAGAGGGCCTCAGAATACCGCGCCACGCTTATTTCCCGCGCGGTATTCTGTGTGCCCTTTTTAGGGT
>NC_133473.1:2499016-2554483 GCF_025370935.1 Choristoneura fumiferana | reverse complement strand
CTGAAAAATAAATGGTTTTAGAGAAAAAAGAGTTATGTTCAAAATAACATTATGACAAATATTACATTATGAATGACTAACAATTTTCGACCAGTCGATATAAGTAGACCCACATTTTTTACTAAGCAGTGACTTAGTGACTTTTTAGGGATAAGTTCGCCTTTGTACTCTTTTGTTTTGTTGTTTTCTTTTTGTGTTTTATGTACAATAAAGTATTTACATACATACATACTTCACGGGCCACTTCCGAACTTTGACACGCTTCATCTTTGTCATTCTTTATTTATTATTATTTCCCTCAATGGCGGCCTAAAGGCTTGGGCCAATGACAGTTAAATTAAGATAAATATTCTTCTTCTTCACGTTGTACGGTGATTGTAGTTTTTGCAACTTGATAGCAAAATTCCAGAAACCACGCGGAGACAACTAACGCATTATAAAATGTCAGACACGAGAGCAATATAGAATTTTGTGATCACTGTTTACTGTTAAGGTTAATCACCGCATAACACTATCAAAATTGTACTTGAACTAGCCAAAGAAGCAGAAATACCAAAATTAGATATCGTCTACATGTACATCCGCCATGTTCGAATGCTAAAAATCGAATCCATTCTTTGTTTGATTGACAAGAAAAAATACGTCTCCAGTATTTTATGATAACTAACATACTAAGGGGCTGTTTCACCACCCATTGATTAATTTTACCTATTTGACGGATACTCGTAAATATGATGCCGTCTCCGTCTATTCCAGAGGTTCCCAAAGTTATTTCGTCTAACGCCCACTTTAAAAAGCAGTTATTTCGTAGCACCCCCCATTTTTTCACCTTAGGTATAAACCTCAATAACATATTGGTCTCGCCTAATGAAGGCACAAAGGTGAAGATTTTTTTCTGGGCCCTTTGCCGCCTATATAATGCCGTTTAGGGGATGGTCGTTGCTCGCGTCCGTAGGTCTAACCCGCGAAACCCTACACGTGTCCCCCGGGTGGTGCTAAACGAGCAACAACGCCGAGCATTAGGCGGCGGTAAATATCCTGACCCCCTCCGATTCCCAGTCGGAGGTCGGCCACTACAAGCCGCGAAGGAGGAAATGCCTTCAAAGATGTAGGTACGCCAACCCGCAATGGCCAGCGTGGCGTTACAAGGCCAACTAACCTGCATGCAGAGACAACCATTACCACGGCCCTCAGTTCCCAGTCGTCCTACTAGGCCTGGCTACGGCAGCGGTCGGGGGACCAGTAGGACAGAGGGTGCTAAGAATCCCTGGGAGAACGGATACGGCTGCCAACACGTTTACTTGGCTACATACAATGTTAGGACACTATTAACGGAAGAACGCTACCAGGAACTGGAATCTGAAGTCCTCAATAAAATAAAATGGGACATAATGGGCCTTAGCGAGACGAGAAGGAGGGGGAAAACCTGCTTAAACTAACATCTGGACACTTACTCTATTGCAAAGGCTACGAAGACAAGTCACAGGGTGGTGTTGGACTCCTCATTAATACCTCAATGGCAAAGAAAATGCGTAACATTGGAGCGGTGTCACCACGTGTCATCTATGCAACTTTTGATTTAAATAAACGTTACTCACTCAAGGTCATCCAAGTCTACGCACCAACATCCTCGCACTCGGATGACGAGATTTCGGAATTTTACGACGACATAAGTACCGCGTTAAGGGAGAATCCTACCTTTTACACCACTGTTATTGGTGATTTCAATGCAAAATTAGGGAAACCCCGAGAAAATGAAGAGTTTGTGGGCAGATTCGGACTGGGAGAGAGGAATTCAAGAGGGCATGACCTGGCAAGTTATCTCTGCCAACAAAAACTATTTGCCATGAATACGTTTTTCCAAAAGAAACCTCAAAAAATGTGGACCTGGAGAAGCCCAGACGGGAAAACTAAGAATCAAATTGATTATATTCTTAGCTCCAAAAGATATATCTTCGAAGACGTAGGCGTTATCAACATGGTGGGCGCAGGAAGTGACCATCGCATAGTGAGAGCCCGATTGGCCCTCAACCTCAAACTCGAACTACGACGCCTAGTTGAAAGTAATAGACCATCTGAAGACAGAAAGTATATAGAAGTGCAGAGGGAATACTACCAGAGAAAACTCTCAGAGAAACTAACAGCCGAGGATGCTTGGGACATAGACGCCATAAACGACCAACTAGTCTGCTCTATTAACGAAACGCTAGACGAGATAAGACCTAAATCCAAATTAGCACAGGAGCCAAAGTCAAAAGAGCTGGCCGCACTGCTGGAGGAGCGCCAGAAAATTCTGGCTACCTCAAGCCAGACTGGCATCTCGGTGGTCAACAAGAAAATAAGACACCTCCTTCGGAAGCATCTTAGGCAGAAAAAACACAAGCTTATCTTAGAGACTATAGAGAAGCATAGGGGGCCAAAAGTATTCAGGAAACAGCTAAAAAGAGGCGGCCAGCAGATTCATAAGCTGACGACGGAAGAAGGTTCCATAACGACTGATCGAACGAAGATTTTGGAACTAGTTGAAGACTATTATGCAGAGTTATACAGTTGCAAGAATCCGGAAAAGACCACCGACCGCAAGGACCCTCGTGCTCCATTAAGGAAGCACCTTACCACGGATCTTCCCGAGATCAGTTTATATGAAATAAAACGTGCCCTTAAATTCATGAAAGCTGGGAAGTCGCCAGGTGAAGATAGAGTCACATACGAAAGTCTGCAGCATGGCGGGAGAGCAGTGTTGAAGCAGTTGCAGATACTGTTCAACAAGGTGTTGTTCGAGGGTGTGTCACCAGAGAAATGGAGAAATGCTATAGTGATTTTGCTGCATAAAAAAGGCGATGTCACCAAGCTCTCTAACTATCGGCCTATTTCTTTGCTGAGCCATGTCTACAAGCTCTTCACCAAAGTCATCACACTACGTTTAACTAACCGGCTCGATGCAGACCAACCCGTGGAACAGGCAGGCTTTAGAGGCGGATTCTCTACAATCGATCACATACACACTGTTCGCCAGGTGGTGGAGAAGTGCAACGAATATAACCAGCCCCTCGCCGTAGCCTTCATAGACTACGAAAAGGCATTCGACACGGTAGAACATTGGGCAGTTATACACTCTTTGCAAAGATGCCAGGTGGACAGCAGGTATATAGAAGCCATCAAAGCGGTCTATTGTTCGGCTACTCTACAAGTAAAGTTGCACGAGCTGACGAACCCAGTTCCGGTGAAAAGGGGTGTAAGGCAGGGTGACACCATTTCCCCTAAATTGTTTACTTCTTGCCTAGAGAATATATTTAGGCTTCTCGATTGGTCAAGTAGAGGCATTAACATCAACGGCAAACAATTGACACACCTGCGATTTGCGGATGACATCATACTTTTCGCAGAGAGCCTGGAAGACCTCGAAGCCATGGTAGCTGAACTGTATGACGTGTCTGTAATGGTGGGTCTTAAAATGAACATGGCAAAGACACAGATTATGTGCAAGAACACCAATGCCACTCACATTACAGTTCATGGACAGGTACTGGAGAGGGTGGATGAGTATGTCTATCTCGGTCAAACCATGAGCCTAGAAAAGAGCGGACAGGACTTGGAAATTCAGCGTCGAATTCGCTTAGGCTGGGCGGCATTCGGTAAATTGTCCGACGTGCTCAGAGGGGACATACCTCTTAATCTCAAGCGCAGATGCTTCGAGCAGTGTGTCCTCCCGGTGCTGGTATATGGAGCCGAAACTTGGACGCTCACGCAGAAGGTCGTACACAAGCTGCAAGTCACGCAAAGGGCGATGGAGCGGGCGATGTTGGGCATATCTCTCCGTGACAGGTTCCGAAATACGGAGATTCGGAGACGAACAAGGCTCACTGATATAGCCAGGGTAATCACCCAAAGGAAGTGGAAGTGGGCTGGACACATATGCCGCAGGAGTGATGGAAGATGGGGGAAGGCCGTGATGGAGTGGAGACCCAGAACCGGGCGGAGAAACGTTGGTAGACAGGAGATGAGGTGGACCGACGACCTGGTCAAAGTGGCGGGAAGGTGCTGGATGAGGAGAGCACTAGACCGAGATGAGTGGCGAGCAATGCAGGATGCCTACACTCAGCATTGGGTGGCTATGGGCTGAAGAAGAGAGAATTATAGAACAAACTTTATTGCTCACTTTGGGAAAGACTGGCCTATTCGAATAAAACAAATAGAGACGGCATCACATTTATCCGTCAAATAAATTTTTATCAATGGATGGTGAAACAGTGGGCAAATAAAAAAAATGTTACGAAAGAATCTTCCCGATTGCCCAACCGTGAATGCACCTGAATACATAGTACAAAAGCAGAAGCCACAGTCAATATTTGCCTTAACCTGGCCGACGGGACACGATAGCTTATTAGCGGTAAATGGACGCGCAAAAACAAACAGCGCCAGCTGATTGGTTAGCTGACTCGGTAATATTTAAAGCTTCATGCTGTAAAATACGTTAGCACTTTGGTATGTGCGGTAGACCGCATAGTGGCTGCTGGCCGATGGAAGTAATGGATATTCTATTTGGATTATGTTTTTAATTAACTTCCTCATACTGCTTTACGTATACACTCCTTTATTCGCGCTAGGTGTTATCCTTCGGTCCTTGTCGTATGTGAGTTATAGCCATGGTAACCTAGTAGCCCTATGGCCTATCAAGCAAAAGATCATCTCAGAGTATTTCGAAATTTATCCGCGAAATGTATGTAAAGGTTTATTTCATGGAAATACTTAAGTAAATTTTTATACAATAAAAACTTAATAATAATTAAAACTAATATAAATCTAAGAATGCTGGCAGAATTTCCTCGCTGTATGGCGATGCCACGACGCTCTGCGAGGAAGCTGCCAGCTCACTTGTCCCCGGTAGCGTCGATCAGTCTCGTTGCCAGTGAATGAAGAGTTCCTTTGCACCAAGGCCCCACGGACCGAGCGTCTCGACACCAAAGGCAACGAAGTTGTATCCGGCGTCAAGACCACTGTATTTGCGCCTCTTGACAACTTCGGCCGCCTCGACCGCTGTGCCGGCCCTGTGTATTGTACTGTGGAGATGAGACGAGGCTAGTGTCCGCGAAATTAAATTTGAAATTTTTCTAATTTCATTTTCGGAAAAGGAAAACATCGTGAGGTGTGTAAATTTTAAATTATGCGGAGCCCGCGTTGGAGCTACAGCCCGTTCATTTTGAGATGCCTGTGCTCAGTAGTGGAACCTCAGTGATGATGTGATAGCTACATTAAAAATAGCATGCCCTTCTAAATAGCAGCAATCTCCCCAATAACTTATAAAGCTGAATAACACAGTTATAAAGATCGCAAGGAGCACGAATTTATGACAAACGAAACTTATGAATCGCGCAAAAAAGAAAACAGACACGTTTCCGCCTATGATGAATGGCTCGCCCCTCCTCCGGCCGCTTTGTCAAGATTATCGTCATTTTTTGACTTAGTTAAAAAGACTGCTTCCAGGTAATTTATAAGGGAATCCCTAATTTAATACGGATGATGAATTCGGCCCCGGAGTTGTGACGTGCAAGTTAATATCGATTAGAGCGATTTGGCATTATGAAAATCCCGCGTGACGGCGACATGGATGTAGGAGATTTGGACACAGATTTCCTCCAGATTATCAAAATCTCATAAAAATACGGAACTGCGCTTAAAAACCTGGACAGCAGATGTGAGTGCCAAGACCGCTAAAATCAAATGGGACTGGGTTGGTCATCATCTCGTCTTCGAGCACTGCTGAGGTAAACTCTCAGAATTCTCAGCAATTAAGGATTGTCCTCAGAGTTGTGTGAGGATTCTAAGTAAAATATAATAAATTATGTTTGTTAACTAAATGCATGTATAGTTTCTCTTGTATTTATATAAATATTGATACTTTCCTTTCTTTCTTTAAGTTTTAATTGTATCACTCTTCATGATGTGTACACATAGTTGAATTGTAATTAATGATCTCTTGCCTTAATTATCTCATTACTGTACCGCATGTTTACAATTTGTTTTGTGTGCCAAAGTTAATAATCAAATAAATAAATGACAGAGTTTGGTCTGTAGTACTCATGTGGACCCAGTGCAAATTTAACTTTACACATAATTAACATGTTTCACAGGTGAATGAAAGTTATATTCACCGAACAGTTTATAGGAAATTTCAAATATACTTTTCTACAAAAATTTCAAAAACGAGCCCTAGTAGAAACCCGCGATGCTCTGCGTAAAAATATGATTATGACAATTACTTAGTCGTACCACCATGAGACCGATAATTTCTCTTTGCGTGTTTGATTGTTACAGTTCTCCTCGCCTTTAAAGGGAAGTTAGAACTGAGGAAGACTAGTGAGACTTATAATCAAAGATGTGACGAGATTGATTTAATACTTGTAGGTACCTCATTTAATTATAGCTCTGGCTGTGTAGTTTGCTTTTAACGTGAAACGCTTTTGCTCAATTCCAATTTGCAACAAAATTAAGATTGGCTTTATGGAATATTTTTGTATTTTTTATTTCAATTCCAAATTTTTACTTTTACGGTCATCCCGTAAAACCTAAATTGAAAATACAAACTGAAGTATAAAAGTAAAAGTAAGTGAAGTAAGTAGTGAAGCACAGAAAAACCAGAAAAATAAGACCAGCACTGGGAATCGAACCCAGGTCCTCGGTATTCCGTACCGCGTGCTATACCGAGTGCCGTATGGTGTAGCGGTATAGCACGCGGTACGGAATACCGAGGACCTGGGTTCGATTCCAAGTGCTGGTCTTATTTTTCTGTGCATCTATATTTCAGTTTGTATTTTCAATTTGCAACAAAAATGTTGACTATCGTTGCAAAAATCAGAAACTTTGACCACCTCTCTGTACCTTGAGGTGATTCGTGGCTGCTGGGTCTGAGCGAGCATTGATTCGGTTTTATTAAGGCGGCATCTGCGAACTTTCCGAATTAAATACGTGAATTCGGATTTATTGACGACTTGGTTCAAGTTTTATGCAATGGTAGCTTTGGTTAAGGTGTAATCCGACATATTTCTCAATGTTTTCAATCCAGATCATTATTAGTTCCTACTCCCTCAAATGCTTTCGTAATATATTGCCGACCAGCGCATGTATTGGTGTTTACATTTTAGATATTAGTTCTTTTTTTCTCGTGAATCTTTCAGACAACTGCGTAGACCTTAAGTTATAAAATACTTGATAGGGCAATTGACTTGTACATATGTACATCTTACCCACTCTCAAAACATTCGGCTACCATGGGGCAGAAAAGGAAGAAAAGGGAGGCAGTCTTTGAAAGGAATGTGTCTGCTTCTCCGGATAGATACAATTTAGGCCAAAGTGAATAGGCTGTTACTGAACCAGCGGGTTATCTTAGGCATACTATCTTTCCAGTAGGTGTGAAGGTGATTTATTTGCCGGACAAGATCATTGGTTGTACATAGATGCCGCAGTTAGAGTGACACAATAAGAAGCGTCTTTAATAGGCCTGTCTAGATTGAGCTGAGTACCATAAAATTAAGCAACATCCTAATCTACTAAGCTAAGAATATAGTGCAAAAAAAGCTTAAAATTCGCACAAAGCGGTTTCAATCATGCTTCTGTGATCCCTAAATGTTACAATTGGACCGTGAAATTTAGTATAAATAGGCATTAGGTATTTACTCCATGGCAATCATGGCCACATCTTTGTTTGCCATCAGACGTAATTATAGTCAAACTTTATATTCCATTAAAAGAAAACCCTCAACCAAATCTAAAATGTCTTATAACTTTCTTATAGGAATCGTGACTTATTTATGGCAATTACAATAGATGTCACTACAGACGCCTCTATTGGCGTAAGCAAGCGACTAAGATTTTCGATAGTTTGGGATAGGCAATAGTAAAGCCATAAGAGGGTCCGAGTGCCATCCAGAAATCAGAGATGTTTTTCATTTTCAAAAACCGCACCGCTCGGCAACTCACGTCTCCATTTTTTCCAAATTCACTTTATTTAAGTCTAGCCTATTAAATCAAAGAAAATTACGTTGAAGGCTTTGACACCGGGAAGGTAACCCGTTTTAGGGCTAAGTGTTTTCCTGTGTACGTTCGTGGGGCACAGGGGACGTTTGAATAAATTTGTTTCCGGTTATTTGTATTGAGTGCTGTGAAAAACAGGCAAGTTGAATTCTTGAGTTGCTAGTTTGAGCATTATTTATGTATGTTACCAATATACATATATCAGATTATATCATCATCATCAGCCGGAAGAAAGGCCTCCCCGGGAACGCCACAATGAACGACAACTCGCCACTTGCATCCACCGGTTTCCCGCAACTCTTACGATGTCGTCAGTCCACCTGGTGGGAGGCCTGCCAACGCTTCGTCTTCCAGTTTGTGGTCGCCACTCGAGGACTTTCATATCACGAGGGCTAAAAATGCTACAGAGTGGGTGCCACAAGGATGGATGGTGACGGCGGGGTAGGCCCAGACGGAGATGGCAGGACGACCTGGATGTATTTCTCGATGACTGGCCTCAGGCTGCTTTGGATTGGGAGAAATGGGAATGATGGTGGGGGGAGGCCTTTGCCGAGCAGTGGGACATCAATGCAGGCTAGATAATAATAATATACATTGCAAATTGCGAATATTATTAACCCTGGAACGCTTAAGCTTAAATTGTTTCTTGTATCTTTTTATTTTTATTTATTCGACTGGATGGCAAACGAGCAAGTGGGTCTCCTGATGGTAAGAGATCACCACCGCCCATAAACATCTGCAACACCAGGGGTGTTATAGAAGCCTAAGATAGGATACCTCAAGTGCCAGTAATTTCACCGGCTGTCTTACTCTCCACGCCGAAACACAACAGTGCAAGCACTGCTGCTTCACGGCAGGATTAGCGAGCAAGATGGTGGTAGCAATCCGGGCGGACCTTGCACAAGGTCCTACCACCTGAAATCTATCGTCCGCCATCTACCGTCTGGCTACCGTTGTCTGTTCTCCTCTATAAGTCGTATTTGTTAACCGATTCTGCATAATAACATTTGATATAACGATCAGGGACATAATAATCATTTTACATAATTAATTAGGTCCTGTGCAAAGCTTAAAAAACAAGGTAAGGTTATGTTAGTGTATCATCAAGGTACGAAGCGCATAAAAGCGAAATAGGAGCTCCGTACTATATCGTAATCGTTTACTTTTCATTGTTATGTAAAATGTTTATTATGCGTTTATTATAACAATCATTTATTATGCAATTGCAAATTATGACAAACTTATATTATGTCCCTAGAAAGTATGCAGTTTATTGTTATGCCATTTTTGCATGCAAAGTGGAAATTAGTAAAATTATTGTTTTCCAAATCAATACCCTTTCAAGCAAGTACCTACCGAGTGAAGGGATCTTAATATTCTAAGACACTGAAACACTATCTCCAAATGGATCGATTCAAAACCTGGTCCCAGAGATGAACAAAAGATATCAAGTGGGCTGAAATATGCGCCTATCGCGATAGGCTTGGATGAATAAATTTAGATAAAGGTAGGACAAATCGTCAAATTATTACAAAAGCTTGATAAAAATCTTAAGAACGAAGCGCGTTCCATTACTGAGGATGAGGCTTGTGTTCAAAATTAATAAACTAACCAACAAAAAGTTGGAAAATACCTGACTTTGTCACTTTAAAGTTCAATATCTCAAAACCGGTTGAACCGATTTTGATAAAACATGTTTCAAAACCATCGCTAAAAACCTGTTTTCAAAAAAAAAAGCCGCATTCAAATCGGTCCACCCGTTTAAGAGCTACGGTGCCACAGACAGATACACAGACACACATAGCGGTCAAGCTTATAACTCAAGGAGGTGGTAGGATCTTGTGCAAGGTCCGCCCGGATTGCTACCACCATCTTGCTCGCTAACCCTGCCGTGAAATAGCAGTGCTTGCACTGTTGTGTTCTGGCATGGAGAGTAAGACAGCCGGTGAAATAACTGGCACTTGAGGTATCCATCTCAGGCCTCTAGGTTGACCCTTGGTATTGCAGGTGTCCAGCCTGTCTGGGTATGGGCGGTGGTAATCTCTTGCTCGTTTGCCATCCAGTCGAATAAAAAAAACCCTATTTTTGCGTCGGGGGTTAAAAAGAGGCAGAACTAAATTAAATACTAAATACAGAGGAAATAAGCAACACGGGAATTCTACAAATTTTTATGATTTCAATTCGGGTTTTGTTCCGCGTACCTTGATTTTAGTGAAGGTCGATATTTCGGCACAGTTGCATGCCATGATCACGCACGAGACGACTCAAACACATTGAATCGTACTAATTAATATTAGTAAAAGCGAAAGTTACTTAGTATGGGTATTCGTGCGTGTTCTGTTTAGTACTCATTTTTATCCCCGACGCAAAAGAGGGGTGTTATAAGTTTGATCGCTATGTGTGTCTGTGTTGGTTGTGTGTGTGTGCGTGTGTGTGCGTGTGTGCGTGCGTGCGTGCGTGCGTGCGTGCGTGCGTGCGTGCGTGCATGCGTGCGTGTGTGTGTGTGTGTGTGTGTGTCTATCTGTGGCACAGTAGCTCTTAAACGGGTGGACCAATTTAAATGCGTCATTTTTAATTGAAAGCAGGTTTTCTAGCGATGATTCTTAGATATGATCGGTTCTGCCCTTTTTGAGATATATTTGAATTTATATTTGAAGTGACAAAGTCGGGGTTTTTTCAGCTTTTTGTTGGTTGGGTTATGGTGTTACCTAATCTTTTATACCTATTAATCTTTCTTTCATATTATGTAAACTAGTTGACGTCTCTGGTCACACCAGGGCTGGGTCTTTTCGCCCAGATAATGAGCATAGCCGTCATCATCATCACCATGTCAGCCGAAAGACGTCCACTGCTGGACATAGGCCTCCCCCAAGGCTCTCCACTCCGTCCGGTCTTGTGCTTTCCGCAACGACCACGATCCCGCGATCTTAACCAGTAGCTCCATCTTGTTGGAGGCCTACCGACAGCTCGTCTCCCGGTACGCGGAGGCCATTCGAGAACCTTCTGACCCCATCGGCCATCAGTCCTGCGAGCAATGTACCCCGCCCACTGCCACATGATTGCCACATGAGCATAGCCGCGCAGCAAGGGAATGCCGCAAGCATGCTAAGTACGCTGCACCACGTAGGCGAAATACAGGGTTTCGACATATTTTAATGTACATAATAATTGTTATATTCGTTTCATTTGTATACTATGCTATGTTTGTTTATGAATAAAGAATCCACCGTTTTAAAACAAAAAAAATGAGTGCAACGATATAATTTCGGGATAACAAAATTAAAAACAAAGTAAAAATCCCGGAATGTCAATAAAGCTTCCTACCTAATGGTTGAGCAGAGCGAAGCTGATGGTAAAACTGGTATTTTAAATAATTTATTGAATCAGGCGTTACTTTGCGGAGGTCCATATCAATGAACTAAAAGAATTTCCTTGCTCACCCGCGACCTTAAGATAGCTAAGCTTATGCAAAGTATGCGTGTTCATGCAGTTCCTCCACCTCTACACTGTAAGAACACACACAAATCACACAAACCCATCTATCACCACCACCACACTACACTGACGCGTTTCGAACTCAACCAGAGCTCATCTTTAGAGTGACACAACCGTACACCAACTAAACAACCGTAACAACTGGTAGCATGGTGTACGGTTGTGTCACTCTGAAGATGAGCTCTGGTTGAGTTCGAAACGCGTCAGTGTAGTGTGGTGGTGGTGATAGATGGGTTTGTGTGTGTTCTTACAGTGTGGAGGTGGAGGAACTACATGAACACGCATATTTTGCATAAGCTTAGCTATCTTAAGGTTGCGGGTGAGCAAGGAAATTCTTTTAGTTCATTGGTATTTTACATTTTTGTGTAACTACGAAATATTTAAATCTTCTAAACAATAACCTTCAACTTTCCTATTTCATCCCGTCACAAAATATCATAAATTAATTATTAAAACTAACAAGGCAAGTTTTCCAAGGTAACCTTCATTATCAATATTACAGTGTCCCGATTCCGGAGCTTGGAGGAAGTTTCAAGGCCTTTGGACTCTTGCATTTAAACTTTGTACAAACTGACTCATTTAGAGGTCAAAAGTTAAGTCAAATTATAAATGTTTACTGAATAATTTCTGGTTCGATTCGCGTCACAATTTGTTTTTAAAGTTTAACTCACTAAGTTAATTTAACAATAAAAATAAAGTTACGATACAAATCAACAAGTTTAATTAATAGTAGATTGTGTCTTAAGGGCGGTAAATAAGGAATTACGAACTAGAGTCTTTTAGAAGCTCGAAGTTGAAGACTGAGGGCTTTAATGAGTCGATGTTCGTAAGTCTAGTACCGCCCAATGTTTTTCATCACATTTGCAAGTAAAATTGTATATTTGTAAAAGAAAAACTAATATTTTTTCAAAAATTGACGATACCGCTAACTGCGCTCTTGGCACTCTTTTGAACCACGATTTAATTTTCGGGAATTCCCACGGGAATTTTTAAAAATTCCGAAATTTCATTTCATCTGCTGGGTCTAATGATTTAAGTGTGCGATGCCGCGGGTAAACACGAGTACTAATATAATTGAGTTCACTTGGCTCGTCCACTCCAACTTACATAATTCTTCCTGCTATGTCGATGATTTCATTGTAGTTCTTCGGCGGATTCCCGTATTCCGGATTCTTTCGCGCAAAGAAACTTCGAGCATGCTAATGGCTAACTTACACAAAAATCTTAACTTCAAATCCTACTAATATTATACCGGGTGCCGGTTGGTACCGGGTGTACCGGGTTATGGCCCTGTGACAGGAGCAAAAAATTAAAACCCAGGTTCTGATTACTCAAATGAAACTACTTTAGTTCTGCAACTTTCAAAAATTAAGTAATTTTAATCATTATGTTTATTCCAAACAAATTAAATTATATTTTCAATGTACGGCATCCAATAGCCTAAATGACATCGCCTGTCACGTAACAAAATGACGGATTTCGCAATACATTGCTTGTCCAATAAAACTTCAAACTATAATAAAAGTCATTATTTTATTACGCCAATCTACCCTCATGTGTTTCGTCTACATTTAGTTTTTAAAGTACAATATAGTTAAAGTATTCCTCCCTTTTTGTATTTTTATATTAAGCTTAAAAATAAATTTCCCCGTAAGCAATTTTGTAAAAATCTTTTGAGAAATAAATATCTTAAACCATAAACAAACTAATAAAGAGTTGACATACATACATACTTATAGTAGGACTAAGTTAACCAGCTGACTTCATTAAAAACCACAGCGGATTCCATTCAAATCTACCCATCACCATTAAACGAGCACGTTGCCAGAAAACTTCGGGCCCTATCACGAATCTAGCCACGTAGAGCACGGTCCCCAATTCTTAAAGCAGTTTATTCAGACTTTAGTGGTTCTATCAACTTTCCACCCCATAAACGTCTTTGGGGAGACATTGATTGCCGTAGCAGATTCAAGGGAATTTGCATTTTATAATTAAAGAATTAGATCCGGTCCTTAAGGCTTTCAAGTAAGGAAAGTTCAAGCTTGAGGATACGTTTTTGAAAGGGTGAATGGAGTTTGAAGAGTGGGGCAATAGTACGCTTGTAAAGCGACAGATATCGTTGTCTTCATTTATCCGTACTAATATTATAAATACGAAAGTAACTCTATCTCTTTCAAAGAAAGGAAGAAAAAACAATGTATCGCCACACAAGCATGACAAAAAAGTATGTAAAAATATATACAATACATTAAGTTTGTGACAATAGGTGTCGGCGTCAGCATTTGCTGGTGCCGGTCCCGAGGAGCGATGATATTAGCTCTTCACGGTTTAACTGTTGAACTTCAGATGAAATTTAGTACTACATCTGTCTCTATCTCTCATCATCATCTCAATTCTACCTAATCTTTTGTCACATACGCACTTTGTCTAATGTATCACTGTTGTTTAATATAAGTAGAATAAGTAAATAAATATATATTTGGTAAGTATTATTATAACGGGTGTGGCCTCTAATATGAGCAAATAATTAAAACATAGATCATACTCGTCAAACTGAACAATATTAGTTCAGCGACTTTTAAAAATAGTTAGTTTCTTTAATTTTTATTACACTTTTAAGTGTATTCGAAGAAGCAATGTACAGCAAAATGCTTGATGTTTGTAACATGACAGGTGACGTCAGTTGGGTTCTAGGATGGTATACATTGAAAGCAGTATTTAATTTGTGTGAAAAAAGGAAGAATCAAAGACTCCATTATTTTTAAAAGTCGCTGAACTAATGTTGTTCAGTTTGACGAGGAGGAATCTATGTTTTAATTTTTTGCTCGTATTACAGGCCACACCTGGTATGTACGCTTGAACATACTTAATCGTGTCTCACTATGGAACCTTTTCGGAGAAAAAGTCACCATCGCATTGCTTGACAAGGGAATTTATTATGACACTTACTGTGAGGACGTTCTACGTTCTACGTATTAATTTATAAGTTTTTAAATTTATTTTAATACTATTGATTTAAATTCTCCTGTATACTTATGTGCTTTCGCCAGCTGCTGTAACAATATATTTATTTTATTTTATTAGTTTCTTTATAAAAATAGCTGTCTAGAAAACAAAGATTTTAAGCAATAACACCGCCTATTTACCATGATTTTTGTGGTTTGGTTAAATTGCACTGCTTTGTGGCATGCCATAAATAATATTTTTATCGTAAAAAGGCTATTGCTGTATGAAGCCTTAAATTGTCCCCAAAACTTGTCACAGTCCGACCCCGCCCTAGGGCTAGGCTTTATTTACACTGCCGGGCCAAGTTTTACATTTTAATGACGTTTCGAGATCTCGCCGCTCGCGATGATTTTAAGGCGCGCGATAATGGAGGCTGATCGAGTTTTAGATAAGTATTTACAACGGCCCGGCTTAAATTGTGTTCGAGTATTGTAAGGAAGTGGACTGAGAGTTATAAATAATGTGAAATATCGGATACAGTAGATAATAAGTCGTGGTAGACTTGTGGTGCCTATAGCGTCTTAAGCAGTGTCTGGGTTTAAGCTCGGGCTTGCACTGAGTCCTGATTTTTTGAATTTTGGTAAAAAAACAATTTGTAAATTTACCATTAGAGACTAATATCACGTTTTGCACGCATGCGTCGGGCGTTAGGAATTAACATGTAAATTAAAATTTAATCTATATCTATATACCCAGTTATTTACAAATTTTTGCATCTGTAATATTAGTAAGATTTCACCTCTCATATAATTTTAGTAGCAAAAAATAAATTTGTTTTTACATCATAAAATAAATCAAGCAAAGGCATGTTTTCGTGCAATCGCCCATACTTCCGCTGTTTGATGGCACCCATCTCCCGCTTGTTTCCTCAAAGTTCGACTGTGACTTAGAAAATTATATACAAAAATAATGTTAAATAATTTATTTGTAGCTAGACTTTACCCGCTTCTTTGCACGCGTAAATCATTATACTTCGTTTTTTACCATTTTAAAGAAGGCAAGCGATCTTGACGTGTCTTTATATTGTACCTGTTTTGAAAAATCAGTCACAGCATTATTATAATTTGATCATTTATAGTTTTATATATTCTTTTTGTATCATAAGGTAATATTAACTATTTTTTTTAAAACATTATTAAATAAAAATACTCGTCAAGATTGTTTACCCTCTTTTACTCGACTACGGCAAAGTCAAAGAGTAATGATTTAAGCAGTCTATGTAAGTAGAATAAATAGTAAGGTGTCAATAGATACGTTATTCTAATGCTAAAAAAACGAAGTATAGACTATAATTAGTATGAACTGATTTAGTTGTGTGAGGAACGTGTCATTTTAATTTAGACAAGCTCTATGCATTTGACCTAGTACAGTCGAGCAAATTGAATCATGTACCAATGGAATCTTTGTGCTACTAATGTCATGTTGGCATCCAATACTCTTGTCAAGGAAATCATAGTGAAAATGATTATTGAAAGGTTCCATTCTGATACATCACATGACATGAATCAGTTTATTCAAATGTACGTCGCATCTCTAATAAATAGATACGGCAACGGAACTCTATATTAAACATCGTCCACCATGCTCTTGGCCGCTTTTTTATTTTCTCTCGGGATTGAAACCGCTGAAAAGAGATAGTCAATATATTGTCCTTTGTGGTGAAAGAAGCATCCATCTCGTTATGAATCCCGTCAGTCAGGTTCAGGTGTTTGAACTGTATCGTTTTCAATTTTCCCAAGTTGTTTTATTTCCCAAACAAAGGGGAATTTAGCTCATTGTGTTCTTTTTCAGGAATACAGAAAAACATCTCTTAAAACACCTTTCCTGAGATGATAGTACATAATATTGTCTCAGTATTTTATTACTCTTTTTGTTGAGTGGTATTTTATAGAGAGTGCTCCTGGTCGTGTAAAGAGGATATTATATTGTTCTTTAGGAGAGAGAATTATAATATTCAGATTGCTACGTTTGGAAGAAATGAGGAAAGTCTGCCTTTTTGTTAAAGTTACAGCTGAAATGATATTTTTGGGTTCCGTAGTCAAAATGGCAAAAACGGAACCCTTTTAGTTTCGCCATGTCTGTCTGTCTGTCTGTACGTCCGCGGCTTTGCTCAGGGACTATCAATGCTAGAAAGCTGTAATTTTGCGCGAATATATATGTAAACTATGCCGACAAAATAATACAATAAAAAATTAAAAAAAAATTTTTTAGTTTACCTCCGATAGGCGTAAAGTGGGGGTGTTTTTTTTCTCATCCAACCCTATAGTGTGGGATATCGTTGAATAGGTCTCTTAAAACCATTAGGGGTTTGCTAAGACGATTTTTCGATTCATTGATTTTTGTGCGAAATATTGAACTCTAAAGAGCAAATTTTCACTAAAATCGAATGTCCCCCCCTCTAAAATCAAAACCGTGGGTGGAAAAATTTGAAAAAATTCAGGATGGTAGTAATTTTATCAAACTTACAAGGAAAACTATAACGGTTAAGTTTTCTCGAAAATAATTAGTAGTTTAAGAGTAAATAGCAGCCTAAGATATAAAATATACCTAAACTTAGAATATTCTGTACAAAATACGAAATCCTTAGAAAAATATTACTTAATTATTTCGTAATGTCTACGGGACCCTATTTCGGGCGGGTCCGAGACACTCTTAGCCGGTTTTTTTATAGCTTGTAGTAGTGTCCAACTGCCTCTGAATTTCCAACTCCCGTTACAGAATTCTACCGTGGGGTCATAGGCTATATAAATAAATAAATTAAACGACGTAAATACATGTAACTTTTTAGCAGTTTTTTTATCTTGACAGACGGACGGACGGACGGACAACAAAGTGATCCTATAAGGGTACCGTTTTTTCCTTTTGAGGTACGGAACCCAAAAACATATTTTAATAATACATGTCAACGAAATACACTCATTTATATTCATAGTTTTGTGTTGGTGAAACAAAATTTATAATGATCAATTTCTTCTGAATTGAAACCAATAATGTAGCTTGTAAAGTATCAAATAAATGAAAGTGTTACATGGTAATCATTGAACGAAATTGAATACCCAGTAAGTTATAAATCATAATATGTTTTTAAGATTCTGTACCTCGAATTGGAAAAACTGAACCCTTAATATTTATAGGATTACTCTGTCGATCGTCTGCGTGTTTGTCCGCATATCCATCTGTTTTTCAAATTACTTCAAGTTAACGCAATTAAAAGATACAGTCATTTAAAAAGGTATATATGTACAAATTGCCGCAACTAAAAAAACCTATAGAGTACTTCCCGTTGTCTTTTATAAAGACTACGTTGTTTTGTATAAAGACTAGAGTTTACCCGCGGCTTTGCACGCGTAATCTATTAGATCTGGTATGTAGTTACAATTGAAATTCCGGGATTTTATAAAATTCCCCTGGGAATTCCCAAAATTTATATCGTTAAGGTTGTGCTAAGAACAACTGTCCAAAATTTCAAGACTATTCCAACGGTTGTTATTTCCAGATTTTATCCCTATCCCGTGGGAATAACGGCATAAAAAATAGCCTTATTTTCTTTCTTTTTTAATGCCTTAGTGTTATTCATTAAGGCCTATGTGTTATTCCAGACGTCCAGCTACCTACATACCAAATTTCATGACTCTAAGCCCAGCGGTTATTTCAAGATTTTATCCCTATCCTACGTTTTAAAACAGGAAATAAACTAACTTTTTGCCCAATTTTAACCAAATCCGTTCAGTCGTTTTAGCGTGAAGAAGTAACAAGCATACTCATTCACTCACTCACTCACAAACTTTCTCATTTATAATATTAGTAGGATAGCTCTTAAAGCACAACCAATAAAAAAGTCTGAAAATCTTTATTATAGACTAGACAGTCGATGTCAGTAACCATCTAAGATGACCCCACACTGCGTACATTTTGCTTAGGATAGGGGCTCTGCTAACACTGGAAATCATAGATACCTACAAATTCGTACGGAACCCCAGTGCGCGAGTTCAATACGCACTTGACCAGTTTTTTTATGGCCCACTATTTTAGGCTATACCATTATCTCACCCCATGAAGTTAGTTATCTGCCAAAATTCTATTTAATCAATTTATTCATGCAAGTGACTCGCGATTTATATTGAAATAATGCTGGGTCTACATTGAACTGCAACATCTCATAAAGCTTGATTAACATCATGTGTGTATATTTGAATTTTACAGCGCATTGTTGTTTCAACTGTGATGCTGTATTTTTTTTATTGACAAGTAAATAAATAAATTAGATGAGTCAGCAGTCAGATGAACATACATTATTTCTATTTTAAATAACACCCTTATGTGATACCTCTAATGTAAATAATATGGAATAAGGAAATTTGCTTGCACTGTTATTTCGGCGTGGAGAGTAAGACAGCCGGTGAAATAACTGGCACTTGAGGTATCCCATCTTAGACCTAGGTTCTAGGTTGGCAATGCATCTGCAATACCCCCGGTGTTGCAGATGTTGCAGATGTTTATGGGCGGTAGTGATCTCTTACCATCAGGAGACCCACTTGCTCGTTTGCCATCCAGTCGAATAAAAAAAAGTAAACATTTTGCCAAAATTGGGCGTTTTTAAAAAGAAGTGTGGGTACCCTTTCATTATTTTTGAAATTTTGCAAAAAATATGGTTTTTCCTACTCAGAATCAAGAGCACAATCGATTCCGATAGTTTAAAAAAATGACCCCAAAAAATGACAGTTTTGGGACGTTTTTTTCATACACTTAGTATAGTCGAAACAAAACCGAATCATAAAATTTTGTATGAAACAATGGGGACATTTTTTTAAACGATCGGAATCGATTGTGCTCTTGATTCTGAGTAGGAAAAACCATATTTTTTCCAAAAATTCAAAAAAAGGAAATGTTAGGTAAGTACATTTTTTTGAAAACGCTCAATTAACTAAAGTCACCGTTGTACCTCGATGAATATCCAAGTTGCAAGTTGAAGTGGCGGGCCACATAACTCGAAAAGTCGAAAGTGGCGACCGCGAACCGCAAGACGAAGCGTTGGCAGGCGTCCCACTAAACGGACTGACGACATCGTGAGTGTTGCGGACCACCGGCGAATGCAAGTGGCGAGTTGTTGTTCATTGTGGCGTTCGGGGAGGCCTTTGTACAACAGTGAACGTGTTCTGGCTTATGATGATGATGATGATGATGATGACGAATCTCACTAATATTATAAATTGCAAAAGTTTGTGAAAATGCGTATTGTTTCTTTGTTACTCTTTCACATCGAAACAGCTGGACGGTTTTGGATAAAATTTGATCTGTAGATGGCTGGATGGATAGCAAAAATACTGTCTTACAGTTAGGAACTTTTAGACTAAATTAAAATTATTAAGCGCAGCGTAGGACGTCCACCAACGAGATGATCGGATGACCTGGTTAAAGTCGCGGGTTCACGTTGGATGCAAGCCGCTCCAACCGAGGCAACTGGAGATCTATGGGGGAGGCCTATGTCCAACAATAGACGTCCTATGGCTGATGATGATGATGATGAGACTAAATTAAATGAAGTTTTAAAATATATTAAGCCCAAGTCATAATCCTCAATCTTCAGACTAAATGTATTTTTTTTAATGTTTTGTAAATAAATTACTATAAAAAAATTACATCACAGTAACGGCATCAAAAAAGAAACTAAGTTAAAATTGAAGTTTTCTTTTTTTTTTAAATATCGCATTCAATTCAACTTGAAATTTCAAATACAATCCAACGTTATTGAATCAAGTAATTTATTCAACGTAAAAAATAACTGTGTAAGTTTTTATCATTTTATTACAACATTTTCATATAACCAAGTAAAATAGCTACCAAAAGAATAAAAACCAACAATATCGATATAATGAATTACTATACCGTTACGATAAATCGTGAAAATTGTCTCTCAAGTGGCTCCCCAGCATTACTATAATGTGCTAGGGCGTTAGCAGGGGCGCTAAACGCTGCGGGGGATCTATAGATCATTCGGTATGATTTGACACGCGAATGGGGTGCGAGCTATGACTGCAGAATATTAAATTGATACTTATTTATTTAGTTTTGTTCGCAAGTCGTGAAAACTTTCATTATTTTGATACCTACATCAGAATTTGGAGGAATGAAGCCCAACAACCAAATCACAGGTAATAAAATTATTTGTAATTATTTTTATGCAGAAATAGGCTATAAGCGTTTGACCACAAACCATAATCACGTAACGCTGACTGATAGCTGATATAGACTTATTAACTAATAAATAGTTATACTCCTTGAAGAGTTGCTATAAGATGGAATTTTTCGAAATTACCGCAGGATAGAAGGGATATTTATATATTAGATTCCACGTGGTTCTGGCAGAACCGCTCTTGCCGGTTGTGTTTAATCGATTTTTAAAGGATTATTAGTTTACTAGAGTTTACCCACGGCTTCGCACGCGGAAATCATTACATACAGGCAGTTGAATTGAAATTCCGGGATTTCACAAAATTCCCGCGGGAATTTCTTAAAATTACATCGTCGTTTTCATTGACATTGCATCAAAAGCTACTATGCCAAATTTCGTGACTAAGCCCAACGGTTATTATTTCGAGATTTTAACTCTATACCGTTGGAATATCGGGATAAAAAGTAGCCTTATATCATGGGATACTTGACACCAATTGACCTAGTCCCAAACTAAGCAAAGCTTGTACTATGGATACTAGGCAACGGATAAACATACTTATATAGATAAATACATACTTAAATACATATTAAACACCCAAGACCCGAGAACAAACATTCGTATTATTCATACAAATATCTGCCCCGGCCGGGAATCGAACCCGGGACCTCAAGCTTCGTAGTCAGGTTCTCTAACCACTTGGCCATCCGGTCGTCCAATATATATATACATATATATATATATATATGTTATTCCAGATGTCCAGCTATCTACATACCAAATTTCATCTAAATCCGTCCAGCCGTTTTAGCGTGAAGGAGTGACAAACATACACAAACTTTCGCATTTATAATATATAAAGTAGGAAGTAGGAATCTATCAACTACTTTTTCTTACTTACGCAAACGAAGTCGTGGGCTAGTGTAAGCTTAGTATTATGATTATGATGTAGCTTAGGTTAGGTCCCCTAGATATTACATTAGTTACAAAGCTGGACCTGTGGCTTTGGGATATATTTTGTAATGCAGAACACGTTTCCAGTCAAGCTCTTTGATAGCTTCCGAATCAGAGTGCGGGCAAGATATATCCTCGGAAATTTCGGTAGAGAAAGAAAAATCGTGCAAGTTGCATTACATTGCGAGGCCGTAAAGCTAACGAGTTTACAGTGGTCAATCGAGCACCGCAATGTAATGCAACTTGCACGATTTTTCTTGCAAGTCTAAACTCTGCTTAAGAAGTAGGTTTTCTTGACATGAATAAACTTATATGCTCTATCATTTATATAAATATACTACAACTTACATTATGGATTTCAAACGTTGCGCAAAACCGACCCGCGCCAAATATGCCTCTAAGCCGCGATCTCTCTTATTCTAGCGGTTGAAATTGTTGGCATTTTGATCCCGAAACTATGGGAATATTGGTGTAAGACGTAGCCTACGAGTATTCGTTAGGTGTTCTTGACGTCCAGCTACAAACAAAACTTCATTCAAATCCATCTTGCCGTTTCAGAGTGAAATAATAAGTAAAATACACAGCGCGTATGGAGGCACATAAGTATGGAGCCGTGGTGGCCTAGTGGTTTGAGGAGCCGTGGTGGCCTCTAGGTTTGACCTATCGCCTCTCAAGCAGAGGGTCGTGGGTTCAAACCCCGGCTCGCACCTCTGAGTTTTTCGAAATTCATGTGCGGAATTACATTTGAAATTTACCACGAGCTTTGCGGTGAAGGAAAACATCGGAGGAAACCTGCACAAACCTGCGAAGCAATTCAATGGTGCGTGTGAAGTTCCCAATCCGCACTGGGCCCGCGTGGGAACCATGGTCCGAGCCCTCCTGTTCTGAGAGGAGGCCTGTGCCCAGCAGTGGGACGTATATAGGCTGGTATGATGACAGCACGTATTCACAAACTTTTGTATCCTTTTCTTACAAATATTGTAAATGCGGAACTGACTCTGTTTGTTTACCAAATTTTCATTTAAATCATTTCATCTAAATCTGTTCAGACCCTTTTTTGTGCTTTGATATTTTGTGTCTCGAATATTTTTTTCATTTTTTTTTCATTCCAGCGGTTTGAGCATGAAGAGGCAACAAGTAGAAGACAGAGTTTTCGTATGATTTATTAGCAGCCAAATCTTTATTCCAAACTCGTATCGCCATCTGCATATATTCTGAGCATGAAACTACCGTGAGACTGATTTATATTAAATGAAAGTTTACATGTCAACAAACCCAACAAACCCCAACAAACAACCAACACCAACAAACTGCTGACGCACTTTGGCAGTGCAATTCATTCTGTAACAATTTATGTGTAACATTATGAAATAAACGATTAATAATAATGTGGATCTATACTCGATTTAAGACGCGGGTTATCCGGATCAACTTTCATTTAATAAATGGATTCTCAATAGTAAACTTCAAAACTCCAGATCTAACTGATAGCAAGTCAGTAGTTTGATTAGACAAATCGACCACGAAACTCGCCTCATTGCAAACCCAAACACACCCCAACTCAGAACATGTGGCGCTCGATAAAAAGCAATTCAAAAAAACGCTTAACGCAACTGAGTACGACTGAAATTAGCATAATTCTAAGAACTTGATTGCAAGATGTTACAGTAACAGTTGCAGGGCGCAAGCGTCGTTGATAATGCAGCTTGTCCGCGAACCTGAAACAGCCTTTACGATCTTCAGTCGATAGGCAGCTGCCTGAAAGGGCGGTCGTGCCTAAAAATCAACCGTTCTACGCGGCGCACGTATCGCATTCCGCCGAGACATTATATTTCGTGAATAAAACTGTGCTTAGTGACTGTGTAGAAACTCGGAAATGTAGGTAAGTCTTGTAAATTGCATTTAAATATATCATGGGGGATTAAGGGTATTCGTGTTCCGGTCTACTTTTTAATCTGACTTCTCAAATTTGATTTCTTAACGGTTCGTTACGCGGAGAGTTGAGATGGAACTTCGTATTTCTCTATCAGCATCATTATTTTCGGAGCTGGAATGAGTTCTTTATTTTTTCGTTCGGTTTTCGAAAGCTCGCCTTGAGGAAGTTAGATGTTGTTTTGTTTATTTTTAAAATTGTTGCTCAGATAAGCCTATTTTTAGGCAGCTGTTATCACGTCGTATCATGCATGCATATTTTGCTAAATATAAATATCACCTTTATGTATAAAGATTCACTTAAATAAATGTTCAATTCGGGTATAATAGATGCACGTAATGTAGTCTCAAAATTACCTGCGGAAATATTTTTTTTAATTCAGTGCTACACGTATAATACTACGTGTAAATGTGAAAATATTTGGATGCATGGTCTCTCAATCAGAGGGCTGTGGGTTTGAAACTAGGCACGCACCTCTGAATTTTTCAGAATTTATGCACAAACAACATTTGAAATGTATTATCGACTTTATGATTGAGGGGACTGGACTATGCACACATCAGTGACCCAAGCCCGAAGACGAGAGCGAAGACGAAAACGAAAAAAAAAATCATAAGACATTGAAGGAAACGTGCACGACTTTATCCAAATAACATTAGTTCGTTTCCATTTTAACAATTTTTTTCTTTATATTGAAACACTTGTTTATCAAATTGGCAAACATAAATTAAGTGTTTTACATAAAAATGAACCATTTAGAAATATTTATATTCAGATCTTAAAGCTGCAAGCAAATTTAAGTAGAAAAACTTACGTTTGACTTCTCTCTGGCTCTTATAAGATCACACAGGGTTAGTTTCCTCTTAATTTACTTTGTATTGCTCTTAACGAGCAATTCCTAAAAATAAAAAAAATGATGAAATTAGTCTCAGCTGTCACGTTTTATTGTTTTATGGAACGATTCTGAATCCATCTCCATCACGACTCTTATTATCTCGACTGCAATCCACAGTTTTGTAACATGCGAAATAAAATCTCACAATAGAGTTATTTCGACAGTACCCAATTTCAGTAGTTCCCAATAATATAATTATCATTAATAAAACAAGTGTTCATATGATTAAGGTCTGGTTCCCATCCTGCATTATATATATATGATATTACGAGTATGACCTCCTTTCAAAGATAATTTTCCTCCAGCCTTTGAAATTTTTCCTTCATTCACTTTGATTAAATAACGTAGCGTTTCAGTTCTTTGTATCTATTTTGAAAGGTAAAAAGGAAGTGCAAAGGATTCTTTCAGTTATTTTTTGGGAATAGTTTGATCTTTGTACAGTAAGAATCCCTTTCAGATTTCAATCAGCTAGATCAATCGCCATGATGACGGTGCCGCATTTGATTATGTATTTTTCTAATTTTACGACGCTGCAATTGAGTTACATTGATTAAGATGAAATTAAATACTTTATATAATATTTATTTAAAAACACAATTATATACGATAAATAACAAATAGGTACGTCATTACAAAAAAATAAAGAAAATTTAAGTAAAATTAACTTATTCTAAGCGTAAAAACTACTTTAAAAATATTATAACAGATTTTAATTTTTTCTCCAAAATTATTCAAGTGATTAAGCGTTGTTTTGGAATTGAAAATTTTACAATACAATTTGATGTCAAAAAATGTTTGTTTCGGTAACTATTAATTGAACGGTTTTAAACATTTACACGTTTTAATATAAACGCCTGCAATTTAAAATTGAATTCGAAAAGCCTTGCATTTTCAATTAACCTATTACGGCATTCGCAGAAGTCGTAAAATTAATATTTTTAAAACGATGCAGTCCGAAAAGCGATCGTAAACATTTTATTATGCACCCGCCACGTGGCACGCGACGAAATGTTCGCGACCCCTGACCGAATGAACTTGTGGGAAAGTAGTATTTGAGAAATTTAGTGGTACCATATAAAGTCAGGCATAGTAAACCTTTTTAGACTTTTACCTTTTCTTTCTAAAATGTTTCCAAGAAAATATTAACAGGACATTTATTTACTATGGTGTTTAAATATAGAAAACCCTTTAGAGATCAGATAGACATAAAACATATATTGACGAAAAATGGATTTAAATTAAATGTATGCTCACTGAAAGCTACTTTTTTTGATCTGACACTGTCCCAAAGGAATTTAAAATATTTTTACTGGTTCAAGGGGAAGCATATCTGAGTATTTAATATTAATGGCAGCTTAATACCTCCACGCGTTCCTAAGAAAAAGGGTTTTGATTTTGACAGACTGAGAGACGGACAACTAAGTCATCCTAGAAGGGTTTTGTTTTTTGCTTTTAAGGTAGGGAACGGAACCCTAAAAACTATTACAACGAGAGCACAAAGTAATAACTAAAGAAAACTTATTCATTTAATTATGCAAATACACCGAATAAACGACTACCACTGAAATGTAAAAACTTTCATCATTCATTTCACTTTATTTAATTACATGCCTTTTAAAATACGAAGCGAAAACGGAACGGAAATATATTTTTTGTTATTTTTGCTCTTCTACAAAAGTTGAGCGAGAGTGCTCGATAGTTCAGGAAAATGTAATACTCGTATCATGTGTTAATTACATTTATTCAACACTAGTGCTTACCTGCGGCTTTGCACGCGTAAACCACTAGTGTTAATTACATTTATTCAACACTAGTGCTTACCTGCGGCTTCGCACGCGTAAACCGCTAGATCCAGTAGCTGAATTATAATTCTGGGTTTTCACTAAGTTCTCTTGGGAATTTCCAAAAACTATATTGTGGTTTTCACTGACGCGTTACACTTAAAACAATGTCCTTTTCCGGGACTTAAGTAATCTATCTGTATACCGAATTTTATGTAAATAATATCGCGTGTTAGTTTAAATTTACCCAACCAATATCCGACTTCTATACTATCTAAATCTTTATTTTTATGAGTATATCTTTATGAATCTTCATCATTATTGACACTTTTAACAAGGTACTGAGAGTATCGGTATAGCATAATCCCTGGGCCCGTATCGGGGGCACACGCGGCTAATTACGAGCAAACGCGCCCGGGCACCCGGGGCCCGGATTAGGGTCCTAATCCATCCACCTCTTGGATTTTTAAATTGAGTTTTCCTTTTACTAAGAAGGTGTATTTATTGAGTATGTTTAACGTTAGTCACGGTGCAGAAAAGTTGGTGGAACAGCGAGAAGAGGCATAAAGATTCCGTGACATACAAAGGAGAAACCGAAGCAACTGGAGATGTATGGGGGGCCTATGTCAGACAGTAAAAGTCCTATGGCTATGTTGATGATGATTTAATAAAAAGGTCTTGTAATTCAAAACCTCAAAGAAAACATTTACCCAAAGGATTGTTATTAACTTAAATGAAATAAAGGCCTATAAGAAGTCCTTGTTTACAATTTCATTGAAACTTGGACAATAACGCCCACGTGATTGAATTTCTAATTTTGCTATTCACCTGTTTTATTCATCTTGAAACTGCGCATTGGAAAGCTACCGGAAAAGATAATAAGTGGTACTAATACAAAAACAAAGAAGAGACACTCGAAGCTTATTTTGGACAAGAGAGTAATTTCAAGGGAGTAAGGGGGATTTTCTATTTTTAGCAACTTTTACCACTGAATAAATAATAGTACAAAACTCGGGATTTATCATGCTTAGACGAGTATTAATTACCTACCACGACTTTCCACATCGCAGTGGCTGAGGTCACGAGTAGATTGAAGTGTCCACTAACACTTCACACATACTTCACACTTCACTCTACTCGTGACCACACTGTCGTATTAGTCCACGTCAAACTCTATGAGGTATAGGTAGGTATATTTTTCTCCTGTGAGCGAATGACTCACGAAGAACTGTTTTATCTTGGTCTAGTTTCTTGCTCTTCATCTCGTCTAGTTGGGTTTCAGAAGCTACCACTCTCACCCGACCATTTGGGTCAAATCACATAATAGATTATCATCAGGTCAGAAGACCACTTTTGAATAAAGACACCCTCTAAGAGCGCCACAGTGTACAACATTTTGCTATCAGCATGTACCAGCTGCCCGCAACTCTTACGATGGCATGCCAACGTTAGGTCTTCCGATTCGTAGTCGCCATCCGAGAATCTCTCTTCTCCGACGATAAATGGTTTTTCGAGCGATGTTATCTGCCTATTGGCACTCAAACTTTTGTTTTTTCCGAGTTATATCGGTGACTTTGAGTTCTTTGGCGAATTTCCGTATACGGACAACTGACGGACTGTGGTGATTGACAGTTAAGAACACACACACACTTATGACTTAAGGATATAAGGTTAAGGTATAGATACCGTAGGCGACAGATTAGCAACCTGACACTATTGTGCTATTTTTGTCAAACTTAAAACCTAAAATTGCTACAAGTGGCTCCGAAGCGGTAAAGTTTCGTGTGCTCTATCTACCCCATTTGGGAATACAGGCGTGATGTTTGTGTGTGTGTGTGTTATGACTTAAGTGTGACACCACCATTTATCTCATGGACTTAAACTATTTTGGTGACTCGAGACTCATTGTATTTACAATCCGCCACATCGCGTCAGCAGATCGGCAAGCACCTCTTAAATTATCGCGTGTATAATACTCTTGTGTTAGGCCGGCTTTGTTAAAATTTTGTGCAGGCTCAGGTTGTTGTTGAACTAGCACAATGTCTGGGCCAGTATAAGTAGATTAACTTAATGGAATCTCTAACAATAACACGCATTAAGTTAGGGCCGCGGACAAAGGAGCTGGGAAGATGGTGGCCCTCCCTTCTGCAACAATTGTTTACTTTCAATAATAGCCTGAAATTTTCCAGTTTAATATTTTCTTTTGTTTAGTGGCTGAAGTGAGGCGGATTTACGAGCGCTTAACTTTGTGTTTGTTTGCTTCTTTATGTATGTTTGGTTGTAAGACTTGACCTATTTGGGTGAGCGTTACAACCCCTTTTGTTTCTTTGTCCAGGAAAGTGTTTTGATAAATGTGGTGACAACCTTTAACTATTTAATAAGTAACGCTGCCCCAATTGTTGCACTCGGTTGAGTAGTTTTTGAGTTATAATTATGAACGTGTACTATCATAATCCTTCTCTTTTGGGTGGTTGCTTTTTATGAACAGTTCAGTATTAGTTTCTTTAGCGCTCTTCGACAGTTGAGAATAGTGAAGCAATGAACAATCAGAATACTGTATTAATGTTACAATACATTTCGCCAAAGTATAGTTGAACCACAAAGACGCCATCAGACTATTGTTAATAGTTTGTATTTACACTAGCTTGATGGCATCCTCCAGTTAATCCGTTTTAAAAGGTATTCTATGTATGTCTATTTTAGTAGGTACTCGTGGATACTGTTTGTGTGCATAGTTTCACGAAAATTAGTGGTTGTAACTGAAATATGCAATTTAATTAAATTTGATGATTATATATTTATAAATTATTATTTTATCGTTTTTTATTTGATAGACAATTATTTGAAAAAACATGAAGTTGAAACTGGAAATTGTGAAATTATTAAACGACTAGCTTTATTCGCTATCGCACGCTGTTCCCTCTGGATGCATTTTTCCGGGATAAAAAGTAGCGTATATATATGTGTCACTCTCTGGCGCATTAACTATCTCTATGCCAAAAATCACGTCAATCTGTCGCTCCGTTTCGACGTGAAAGACGGACAAACACAAAAACACACACACTTTTGCATTTATAATATTAGTATGGATATGGATTGTACGATTTTTATATAGTGTGTTCTTCATCTATGTGTTTCATAATTTTGTTGAGCTTGTCTAACTACTGGTGGAAATATTCTGGATTAGCCATCATCTTCATTATCAGTCGTAAGAGATCCCCTGTTGGACATAAGTTCCCCTGTAGACCTCCGCTATGCAGAGCGGGCTATGGAGACAGCTATACTTGGAGTTTCTTTGCGCGATAGAATCCGGAATACGGAAATTCGCCGAAGAACTAAAGTCACCGACATAGCTGGAAAAATATGCAAGTTGAAGTGGCAATGGGCGGGCCACATCGCTCGAAGAACAGATAACCGTTAGGGGAGAAAAGTCCACGAGTGGCGACCACGAGCCGGAAAACGAAGCGTTGTAGGCAGGCCTCCCACCAGATGGACTGACGACATCGTGAGAGTTGCGGGAAACCGGTGATGCAAGTGGCGAGTTGTGGTTTATTGTGGCATTCTAAGGGGGAGGCCATTGATAAGCAGTGGACATTTTCATAATGATGATGATGATGATGATGATGATAGACCTCCAGTTGCTTCGACAGGTGCATCCAGCGTAAGCCCGCGGCTTTAACCAGGTCATTCATCCATATCGTTGTTGGACGTCCTACGCTCTATGATGCCTTGTATAAATTGATAGTATTCTATGCGTTTGGGCGACGTTCGACATTTTATATCAAAAGGATGGTATAATCGCTTGAAAAGCTATATTTTAGCTAAATAACTCGACCCAATACAAATCAGCAAGTAAAATGTAACTTGCTCCAATTACTTACAGTAGAAATGTAAAGAGTGTTTTTATTTTAATATTCAAAATGAGCTCATTTGGGGTGATAAAATTACCAAGACACTGAGCAAGATTCAAAAATAATTTGATTCCGTCTCGCTTATACTGAAAGTTGGTAAAACTTCGTCTGGTGAAAGGCAAATCTCGGCGTAAATAAAATTATGTCACTGGGATTCTGTCGTGAATATTTCCAGGCTCAAGGAAGGAATGACCTGTATTAGTTAGTAGTACAACTTGGAAAAGTCTTTTTGCAGATCAGTGCGGGCTTGAAAATTAAAATTGTTTATTGCATTTCACATTAAAGGCGTTAGGATGGAAAATTACAAACTAGGTATACATGTACAGATATACATATAGATGTAGGTATAGATGTACATGGCTTCTTTAACCTTAAGTACATAATATTTTTACTTAGAATATAAGTTTTTTTTGATTTTAGATGCTTTTTGTTGACACTTGCATTATTATCCAATCAACATTACAGGTACTTGATTTCAACCATCCATAATTTGACTTTCAAGATATGAAGATTGGTTTTTTGGAATCTTTTTGTATTTTTTATTTCAATTCAAAAACAATCTTAATTTGATTGCTTAGTAACGATATCTCTTGTCCGGGTGAGCGGTTAGTTCCAATGGAGTGCCGAAAAAGTTTCTCGATGAGGGCTACGGCATAAATGTCGCTAGTGTCACTGCTTAAGTGGCTAAATAAGAAACAAACAAGCTGAGATATGAGGTGCATAGGGGAAATTCGTGTCGGTACCGTTGACCATCAGTGGTGTAGCGGTATAGCACGCGGTACGGAATACCGAGGACCTGGGTTCGATTCCCAGTGATGGTCTTATTTTTCTGGTTTTTCTGTGCATCTATATTTCAGTTTGTATTTTCAATTTCAAGATATGGCCTTAACAAACATACAAACGTAGCTTAACAAACCGTTCAAATTATTTAACTGTAAAAATGATACTAAATTGCTTAAACCAACTTATCTTGTTGCAGTAAAACGGCTAATTTATTGAAACCTTACCGAATAGCTATAAACACCTGTCGGAAATGTCAACATCAGTTATTGCAAATAGGCACAAAGCGGTCTTTTACATATATTTTTGGTCAACCACTGATTTAAGAAAGACCATCATTGTCAAGGAGAATTCGCCTCAAGAAACTTGGCAGAAGTTTTATTTTCAAACATCAAGAAAAAAGGCCTCTTCATTTACACAGCATGTCGCTATTTATATGTACATTAATATGCTATTTAATCAATTTTGTAACCGTATACACCCAATTTTAAATGGTTAAACTGAAAGATGCAATCGATCTATTGTATTTACCTTCCGTTGCTATTCCCAAGTAAGCACACACGGAAACAAATTCGTCAAACCTATCACATCGTTTCGGTTAAACCCCACCATCGCCACTTACTAGCAGCCCTCGCAATTACCCAAACGAGGTAGGGTTGTCCCAGCTTTGTATGAATTACATGTTTACTCACCTACGAATGGAGGCTGCTTTATCTTGTTGACTCAGTCGGTAGCAACCCTGGGGTGGATTACAATTGAAGCCGTAGTAAGCTCCGCTAGGGTTGAACATTTTGATAAACCCAGTCTTAGTTCAATGTAGCGGGCCCTTCATTTACATTTTGTGCGGTAGATTTACCTATAAACTTAGAATTTTCTTTGGTATTTTTTAGTAGTTAGGTCATCGGATTTACTGAACTGCATAATAGAGGATGTATGTACACCGATGATAATCAAACTATGGTTGCTTTTGAATAATTCAAGAAATTACACTTAAACGGCGTAGCGACATCTTATTTGGGCAAGAAACTAAGTACCTAAACGAAACATTAATTATTTTTAACGAAACCTGAGAATAAAGAGTATAAACAAACAAACTAACATGATACTTTAATATTGTCGCGTTGAACACATTCTTCATTTAAGGTAGTCATGAATCCTTCTTTTTAATAAATTTAGACAGATGCAGGCCCCTTCCAACTAAAGCAACTGGAGGTCTATGGGGGCGATAATCAAAAAAAATAAAAAAGAAAGAAAAAACATTTATTGCTCATAAACATAAAACACATATTAATGAGAAGGTACCATCAGCCAAATATGTGGTTTACCACCCTAAAGTTGATAATCGTTTGCATGTGTCTGTCAACTTGAAAGTTCGACTTTAGCGACGTATTCAGTTGATAGGAACTTGATTAAAAATTGAAAGACCACTTATTTGGCTGATGGTACATGCTCAGCTTTGAGGCAAAAGGTTCAGGCTCAGAAAGGCAGGGGTGTAAACTAAGACTTTAAATATTTGTACACCTGCATGCAGGTTGAATAGCACGGCATGTGAGATATAAGACCTTTGTAACCGTATTCTGGCAAATAAATAAATGAATATGAATACGAGGCCTTTGTCCAACAGTAGAGTTCCTAGGACTGATATGATGATGATGATGATGTAAAAAACTTTGTTTGCCCGTATAACATTTTACCCATTGTTCCTCATACTTAAATGATTAAAGCTTAAAACCCCAAAAACGTCCGTAACGCAACTAGAACCCTCGTACATAAAAGCAATATTTTCCTAGAAACTGGACACGGTTCTCAAACTACATAAGCAAATAGCCAAGATAAACAACGTTACCACAAAGGCCCGTTCCCCCGGGAAGCGTTTTGATCAAATTAAAGAAAGCTCTTAATTCATTTCCTTGCATTTTCTCGTTGACAAAAGAACAAGAAATAACAATCGCCACCGTTATCGCTAATAAGGCATCGTTAACCTTAAATGGAGTCTTTCAACACCCGAAACGGGGGCTTCTAGCGAAAAAGCGCTTAATCCCATTGCTTAGAGTTCGAATTGCTATGGGCTGAGGTACCTACGTAGAATAGTAATTGGGAAAAAACGATTTTTATGTGGGTAGGAGGTAACGGGGGTTTTATTTTCTATTTTTATCGATTGAAGTTGAGCCGCAAGAAGTGTATCTTCTTTTGGGAGTTTAATTTATTGATGTTAACGACATAGGCCATTTTTTTAACGGTGGGGTTAATAGGGAGTTTAAGGGTTATTAGCCCTTGTCACACGGCTGCGTAAAGAAAATGAATTTGTTGTTTTCAAGGTTGTTACAGTGGCTTGGTTTCATTGAACACCCTTGTAAAGGCCTTTCAATGAAATTTTTGATTCGAAATGTATTCAATCTTTGAAACATACTTTGAACAATCAACTAAGTACTATATCAAACAATGACAGCAACAGTTAAAAAAAAGTTTTTATTTTTCAAGCTTAAAATCAAAAAACTTGCTGAAATATTCGGGTTTGGTTTTACTGATCTTCATCAAAACACGTTAGAAAGAAATAATAATAAAAAAATTGGGATTGGTATTGGGGAATTGGGAGATGTAGAAGAAGCTGAGAACCATCTCAATTGTAATAGCTTTCGTTTAAAAAACCGCATCGAATCAGTCTCTTCGTTTCAGAGCTATGATGCCACAAACGACACACAAACATACCTAAATACACAGACACGTGAAAATATAACACCCCTCTTTTTGTTTCGGGAGTTAAAATTCGTGATCGATGTACTTACGGGCTCGAGAAATTGACCTAAAAAACAAGATGTGGGCGGCTGTGGACCATAAAGAAAATAAAGATGGACTGGTATTAAGTGAGGAGCTTAAATTGTGTAGGCAGAAAATCCTTAAGACATTAGGTTTTTTTTTGTATTTATTATTGTCCTCAATTTTGCAATCATAGTCTTCTAGGTTATCAACGTTTCTGCAAGTTTTTATGGTGTTGAGGATGTCTAATGGATGGAGTTGATCACTTACCATCAGGTGAATCACTTGCGAGTTAGCCGTCTTTCATGCTGCAAAAGATCTACATAATTGACGGGTTTGCCTCTTTTTTATGTCGTGAGATTTGATTGGCATTATTTAAAGAATAAGTTCAGTGCTCGAAGTAGACTAAAACAACAATTATTTCATATAAATAGCAGTTAGTCTACTAGTGCACAATTATTTTTATTTTTGGCTACGTCACCACTTTTAGAAACACTTACAATATTTGATTAACGAAGTATTCTGATATCTAGTTTAACTACTTGTTTCAGGTTGGTTTTTATGACGAAACATGTCACACATCTTGGTTTATAATATGTTTTTAACTTGCTGTTGAGGCCTGTTGCTGATATTTTAATTTCCTTTAGTCCTTTACAAGTAATGTTATTTCATAAATAAAATTAATGTTCTATGATTGTTTATTTTCGCTCAAATCTAATATTCAGTGGATACGTTTTTGTTCTTATCCCACCTTGAATAAATTGTTGTTATGAAATAGTACATTGTGTCTTAAGGGCGGTAAATAAGGAATTACGAACGAGTGTCTATTAGAAGCCCGAAGTCGAAGACTGAGGGCTTTAATGAGTCGATGTTCGTAATTCTAGTACCGCCCGTACGACATACAATGTTTTTCATCACATTTGCAAGTAAAATTTTATATTTGTAAAAGAAAAAATATAATTCTTCTAAATATTGGCGATACCTTAGGCTGTGCTCTTGGCAACGTCGCCCTCTACCTCCCTCGGCATGCGCCGCAACGTGCGTGTGCATGTGGTGGTCCATGTAGTCCTGCAGCAGCGCGCGCAGCGCCATCAGTACGGGCACTCACTCATCGACCGACCTTGGGCTTCATGACAAGCACATTAAGGTCGAGGGTTTTATTTGGGGGGTTGCAACTAAGGTAGCCTGCATGTTACGACACTGTTTACGAGCAAGTGTGATGAAATAGTTTTACAACGATACCCATATCACTATTACCTACGCATATTTTCGTGCGTCTTGCCAACAGCCATACTGATACTACAAATGCAAAAGTAACTCTGGTTGTCTGTTACCTCTTCACACTTAAACCGTTAAACTACACCATCGATTTTCCCCTTTTCAGTTTACCTTGTCAGTTCGGCGATGATACGCCTCGTCCACTAATAGGATCAAATAAAGCCGAATATGGGCAATAATGCAGGTGGTAGGACCTTGTGCAAGGTCCGCCCGGATTGCTACCACCATCTTGCTCGCTAATCCTGCCGTGAAGCAGCAGTGCTTGCACTGTTGTGTTTCGGCGTGGAGAGTAAGACAGCCGGTGAAATTACTGGCACGTGAGGTATCCCATCTTAGGCCTCTAGGTTGGCAACGCGTTTGCAATACCCCTGGTGTTGCAGATGTTTATGGGCGGTGGTGACCTCTTACCATTAGGAGACCCACTTGCTCGTTTGCCTTCCAGTCGTATAAAAACAAAAAAAAAAAAAAAATAAGGAGAAAAAGTCCGAAAGTTTTGAAAATTGGTACAGTTATACCTTGCAGCACCCAGATGAACATACTAAAAGTACTCAAGTATTGATCGTAGCGCAAAAATGAATATGACCAAATTTGTAGGATTTTTTTTGTAGAACTTTTGTCCGAAGTAATCATAATGCTATTCGTACAAATATTCGAGATATGAGGAAAACCCTGAAACCCACCCCATACCATCCCTTGAGGAGTTTTAATATGTTCATCTGGATGCTGCAAGGTATAACTGTACCAATTTTCAAAAGTACACGAATTTTTTCCCCTGTTTATATTAATTTTCTAACCCGACTAAAGACCAAACATCCCATACGTCAAGTCGGGCCGACCAACTGTGCCACTCTACCACTTGTGACATATTATATCAATCAATCTTCGCTAAGCGTAACGCGATAAAATCGAGGCACGGCGACATAGTTAATGTCTCTTTGTACCACTTAATGGCAGCCGAATAACACAAATTGATATATAATTACGTTTTCGAGGTCACATTAGGGGCTCAAAAAAGTGTTGGTGTGGCTAAGTTTGTCGATACGTGCGTCCTTATTCAACCAAATTAGAAGGAAAGAGTGACGCTATGTGAAAAGTGATAATGACAACCCTTTCGCATAAAATTTTTAAGCGACATTTGTAAAAACATTTGTCGTGTTAAAAATAATAGATATAATTATGATAAAGGAATTTACCATTATTGACATCTGTTTCTTGACCACATTAGAAAATTACAAAACACACACATTAACATTAGAAAACACATTAGAAAATGTGGTCAAGAAACAGATGTCAATAATGGTTTTCCTTTATCATAATTATGTCTATTATTTTTTTCTCTAGTGGTAATGTTTGTTGTAAAAAGTGTTTTTTTTTTGCGTTTGTATTCAGTAATAGTAAACGGGACATTTGAAGCTAACTGACCTAGTTCCAAAGTAAGTTGTTTCTAAATACTAGGCAACGGATATAGTTATTTGTGTCACAAGGGAGCAAAATGGTGTATTTACGGCGAGGGCGTAAGTAAATTGAATCTAGAATGTAGCGAAGGATTCTACAATAGAATCCTGAGCGTAATGAGGGATTCAAGTGTTAGCGCCCAAGATGAAAATAATTTTGCTCCCGAGTGGCTCATACAACTTTTCACACCGAGCATTAATAAACATGAAAAAAAAAAATTCTAAATATTATTAAAGAACAACCAGCATAGAAAATACAATTATCAACTTCAAAAAATGGCATTTGCAATAAAACACTTAGAAAGGCCTTGAACAGAAAAGTTGCACTTTGCTTCCTCTCGCCAGGGAGGAAAAGTTACTTTTCTGAAGGAAAAAAATATTTATTTAGGAAATATTTACTGAATTCTTTAGGGTTGTTCTATGCAGATTATTTTGTAGCATGATTCTATTTAGGGCTAATGCCTACATGATAGTTTTCAATGGTGGTTGAGAGACTACTGAGACTTACAGTCTGTATAGCTAGTTGGTATTACTATATTGCAAGCTAAGCAATACTCTATCGCTACACATATTCTGAGAGGAGGCCTGTGCCCTGCAGTAGGACGTATATAGGCTGGGATGATGACACATACTTAAATAGATAAAAAAACGTGTTACGATATACTTTTCATATACAATACCTTGGGAGCTCAAGCTTTGTAATCGGGTTCACTTAACACTAGGCTACTCGGTTGGTTATTGGTTATTGAGTGACGTCTAAAATAGAACAACAGTGATAGGGTTGGTTTTGACTGGACAGTAAGAGCTAATCTGGTGAGTTGGATCAGCATAATTCATAACCAGCCGTAACTTATTTTAAAATTTCATTATTTTATCATAAGCATGTTTAATTAACTGTAGCACGCGATTGTTAAGATTCACATAATAATAACAAAACACAATTATTTAGTACAGTATATGCATTTTTACCTACACCACCTTGCGACGTTACATTTAAAGATGTAAAGATAAAATAGTTCGCAGGTGGTAGACCTTGTGCAAGGTCCGCCCGGATTCCTACCACCATCTTGCTCGCTAATCTTGCACTGTTGTGTTTCGGCGTGGAGAGTAAGACAGCCGGTGAAATTACTGGCACTTGAGGTATCCCATCTTATTCCTCTAGGTTAGCAACGCATCTGCAATCCCCCTGGTGTTGCAGATGTCTTTGGGAGGTGGTGATCTCTTACCATCAGGAGACCCACTTGCTCGTTTGCCATCCAGTCAAATAAAAAAGAAAAGTTGAAGTCCTAATATTGATCCTTGAGGCAAGCCTAATCTTCCAACACAACAGGTTTTCATTTCAAATTTATTTAAGAGGATAACCCCAAAATAATGAAAAATCTTGATATTACATAATGGTGGGGTATTCATCAATAGTGTCCTCCGGCAGAATTGAATTTCCAGGGACACCAAACCAACTAACTGGTCGCGAATTGTGAATAAAATGTCGCAAAAACGATTCAGGGATCGCATTGTTCAAAGACAGTCCATTAAAGAACTTATTATTTCTCCCTCTTTAAATCACCCCCAAGTAACTCCATAATCTTGCGATTCAACCACAGCCGCCTAATTAATTCATAGAGTAAACCAACTGCGGAATATTTATGGACTGCTCTTAGTGCTTAGGCCTAAAGGGCGAGGATTATTATCATAAAGTCAGGGCTTGTCGCGTATTCGTTTAAAAACCAACGAACTGTAAAAGAGAACTCAGTTTCACCGCCTTGATGTTTGTTCAACGGAGATTCGGACGGATTAAAACTGTTAACTGCAGAAAAATTTGTTCCCTAGTGTGTGAAATTTTATGAGTGTGCAATGCATACACCATGATATTGATGATCTCGAGTATGGCTCTGAGACGTGATTCTTAACTTTTAACAGGGGCGTGCCATCTCATGATATGTCGGTGTGTCCGCACAGCCCTGTGCCACTACCATAGTCTTCCGGGCTTTGATGGACTGTAGAATGAAGCACATGCATGCGAGAATTTGTCAATCATGGAAGCTCGCAGTCAGAGCCTGGGACGAAGGCTGCATCGTCAGCGAAACAGAAGGCTGTCTACAAATAGTAGCATAGATTAACTATTTTTATTAACTATTTTTGTACCTGTTTTGTGTGGCCTTCCTGTTCACCCTTTTGTGACCCGGCGGAAGACCAGAGGGCCTACTCCGAAATTCGATTATCGAAGTTCGTATCGTACCGTCCCTCTCACTCTCTTTTTAAATAATATAAGTGTCGGTGGGACGGTACGATACGAACTTCGATTCTCGAATTTCGTAGTAGCCCTGCAGTGCTGGTTTTCAACCAGCGATATGCTGAGCTGAGCCAGGACCTTTTTATAACTGCAACTATTTATGTATTTTTGTTATAAATAAATTATTATTCTTTCTTTCATTATTTTTTAAGTAAGTCTTTACGCAGACGCTTAGACTTTCGGAACGAGTTGTCAAAAAGCTTCACTGCAAAACTTTTCACTCAATATTCAGTTTAAATGAAAGGTGGATATACAGTTGGCAACAGGTCTCTCCACGCCGATAAGCTCTGCAATATCTTTACTCTATCTTGTTTGACAATAGCAACATGAGTAATTTGCTTTTGAGCCTGTCCGCTGATCTTTTTTCAATTGTCAGCTGAAAATTTAAGCTTTTCGATTGCTATAGGATCAAACGTTGTTACAATCCCATCATTACCGTAAAGAAAGAAAAAAAGGTGAACCGCATGCTAATTTTCCAGCTATTTGGCATAAGAAAAAAAAAACAATTTAACAGCATCGGTAGATATTAGTCTTTCGTTGCCATTAAAAGTTGACACTTAATATCATATATCGGCTCTTCGGTAGTCATGTTGGTAAGGACACCTTGGGCGCGTATATCCACAAAAGTGTGGGTTTGAATCCCGTCCGAAGTATCAGAACATCAGATCAGGCGTAGGACATTCACTATTGGACATGGCTTCTTCCATAGACCTTCAGTTGCTTTGGTTGGTAGCGGCCTGCATCCACTGTGAACTCGCGGCTTTAACCAGAATCATTTTAGCATTTCAATAGATTACTCGTACCCCCCAGTTATCATCCCTAACTCCACGAACAGCGCACTCACAGTTCTAAATTATCTTTAAACACTTTAATTCATGGTGCGACTAAAGGTAGATATTATCACATAGGCGACAAAGAACACGCACATCATTTGTGTTGAAACAAAAACGCGACAAATTGTCCCGGTCCCCTTTGTTGGAACTATTCTATATAAATGTAGATAAAGTTTTCGTACTAAGTTAATTTATAGCTCGCTGAGGCGGGAGACGTTTTGGGAATCCGCCGTTGCGTGAAATGGATTATTTGCCAAGTTGTTTCCTAAACAAGGAGTTTTTTTAGTCCGGTAAAATACTCTCTTTTTAACAGAATATCTGAAGGGGGATTATGTTTTTCGAGTGTTTAATATGTCTATTTCGTTGGTCCTCCCTGTAGCAAACGGTAGGATGGTTTTCGACATTATGAGGTATTCGACGTTCGGATAGCCAAGTGGTTAGAGAACGTGACAGTGAAGCTTAAGGTCCCGAGTTTGATCTCCGATCGGGGCAGATATTTGTAGGAATAATACGGGTGGATACGGTCTTAGAAGTTTAGTGTGTATTTAATTATGTATTTACCTATACAAGTATGTTTAGCCGTCGCCCTACACATATAACAAGCTTTGCTTAGTTTGAGACTAGGTCAATTAATTGGTGTCAATTGTCCCATGATATTTATTTATTACATATCATGATATTTTTTTATTACATTCTGCAGTTAAATGTTTTAAAAAATAACCAGCAATGTTCTTTTTTAATTTTAGACGACTTTTACTAAAAAAAATACCCTCTAACAGTGCGCATTTAGCTTCAGAGCACCATGACTTACACTTCAACCAGCCTTACTCGTGGCTACCTTATCCGAAACCAAATTCTAGACTTTTTTACTTTTTATACGGACCCCGTTCTGTAGTTCAACTCGAACTGCGCCCCGGAATCGAACTCGCATGAAAATCACGTTAGGCGGCAGGACGAATGGGCTGTCTTCTTAACAGCTGCTTCAGATTCCTTAATACTTCCGTCTGATATTGTAGACGGGGCAAGCAGGGAAAAAAAATACAAATAAAAACTAAATAATCCTTGAAAATCATTTAGTTAACTATACTTGCCGCTATTGCTCGCTAATCCTGCCGTGAAGCAGCAGTGCTTGCACTGTTGTGTTCCGGCGTGGAGAGTAAGACAGCCGGTGAAATTACAGGCGCTTGAGGTATCCCATCTTAGGCCTCTAGATTGGCAACGCACCTGCAATACCAGGGGTATCAGGGGTATTGCAGATGTTTATGGGCGGTGGTGATCTCTTACCATCAGGAGACCCACTTGCTCGTTAGCCATCCAGTCGAATAAAAAAAATACTAGTCTACATATATAAAGATATATATATAATTTATTTTGAATGGGTACTAAACGTATTGAACTAGTTTTTACTTTGGCTTATATTTAAAGTTTTTGAAGGTTGTCGGGTTTTTGATTTTATTAATCCATTTAGTGGCGAGCAAAGTAAACTACTCGTAGCTGGATATAGATTTTCATGGAAATAGTTGGAAATTTCGTTAAAACTTAGAGAATTTTTGAACAATTTTATTTCGAGTCAAAAATATTCACGTGTAAAAAATATTCGTTATTCCCATTCACGATAGACTGGCGTTTTTATTGAAATTTTTTTAGGAGCCGATTTAATCAATTCCTTTATGAATGGAGTTCAAAGCTAGCTTTAAACGCTGATTCGAGAACAAAATGGCTTCTGGCATATTTAATCAATTTAATTTGGTGATAAACGTCGTGTTTGCCTATTTCATAAATTTTATTGATTACAAGAAGCAAAAGAAGAAGAAGAAGACATGGTGCTGGGCACAGGCCTCCTCTCAGAACGAGAGGGCACGGGCCATAGTTCCCACGCGCGCCCAGTGCGGATTGGGAACTTAACACACTCCATTGAATTGCTTGTCAGGTTTGTACAGGTTTCCTAACGATGTTTTCCTTTACCGTTTAAAGCTCGTGGTTAATTTCAAATGAAAACCGAAAACATCTAAATGAGTTTGAAAAGCAAATAAAGCAACATGGTTTTATAAAATGAAATATTTCTCTTTTTAAAGACAACTCTTAAAGATAACTTGCAAGTTTTTGGTAAAAATTTCATTTTGCATACAAGCCTTTTTGCTGACTGTACTTTTTGTCAACTTTACTTGCACTGTCATCCGACCTACATTTGCATACCAAATTTCAAGCCGATACCATTAACCGAAAGAGTTCCGTCCTGCGGAGACCATCGTGACCTAACTACCAGGGTTATCTATTGTTTGCTCGAAAGTTATATGCCATAATTTCATTATCCCGAACTTCACATGCCCGAAACTTCATTTGCCCAAATGTTTCGTTTACTAGAAAATTTATTATATATATTCTTATTTTCCCGAAAATTAGATGCCATAATGATACGAATGCAATACGTATTGTTTTCCATATTATTAAGTGCAATAATATTATTTAATAGAATATTCATATTACGGGCTAACATTACTATCTATATTTCGGAACCTAACCTATCCGAGACGCTTCTGCTCCGAACCGTTTTGCTCGCTCACTTCGCTCGCTCGCAAAAATCAAATGTCGCAATTCTTACCAAACATAATCTTTGTGATTAAAATTTACCTAATTCAAAGGCTTGTTTGACGTATGGGATTTATTAGTATATAGTGTCGATACTCACCATTTACATGGATGGCAAATAATATTATGGCATGTGATACTTATGGCTTACAATGATTATGAAAGATGAATTTATTGAAATTAATATTATGGGAAACAAAGATTCTGTCATTTGATTAATATGGTAAACAATGAGTAGTGAAAATGAATTTATAAGAAACAATATTATGACGGTTGAATATTATAGCACATGAAATTCGGGCAAATGAAATTCGGGCAAGTAAAGGTATACCAACTACCAGGATTACACTACCAGATTATTGTATTGTCACGCAATTTACATAAGTATACCAAATTTCAAGCCAATCTGGCTACTGGAAGTTTGTCTAACTTGCAAGAATTGATTACAGACAGACAGACAACGGGACAGTTGAAACTAAATAAAAGCTTGCAAAACTCACAAACAATTTTCACAGGTTAAATTGTTTCCAACTCTATTTAACTTTCACGAGCGAAGGTAAATTTTTCGTTTCTTTTTACTACCAAAACATCCCAAGCACCAACAAGCGACATGTCGAGTGAAATACCCACTCCCCGTAGGCTAGTCACATAATCACATTTGGAACAAGGTGACCGTAAAAAAGTTCTAACGCTCCAGCTGAGGGCTCGTTACGGGGAACCATATCCCAGTAAGTCGTGCTTTGGCCACATTTTATTTCAGTTATATGAACCTTTGGAGGTAAGCAACATTGTAGGTCGCCGTATTTCCAACTGTGAGAGCTGGGGCACAGTTTTGAGTCATAAAAAAAGTAAAAGGGTTTTGCGCCTGAACAGCCAAGGATTTTGTTTTTTTTTTCTTATTGATACTCGTAAATGTTGGTAGGACCTTGTGCAAGGTCCGCCCGGATTGCTACCACCATATTGCTTGCTAATCCTGCCTTGAAGCAGCAGTGCTTGCACTGTTGTGTTTCGGCGTAGAGAGTAGGTAAGACAGCCGGTGAAATTACTGGCACTTGAGGTATCCCATCTTAGGCCTCTAGGTTGGCAACGCATCTGCAATGCCAGGGGTACCAGAGGTATTGCAGATGTTTATGGGCGGTGGTAATCTCTTACCATCAGGAGACTCACTTGCTCGTTTGCCAACAAGTCAACTAAAAAAAAATGTAAACAATTCAACTAGGATACCTGATAATAAAAAAAATAATCCAAAAAATCAAAACGTTTCATTTATTCTTTAAGTAGGCCACTTTTATACTTACTACCAGCGCTTTCGGAAAGACCATCATTGCCAAGAAGAATGCACCTCAAGAATTTTAATTAACATGATAATAATAATTACTCAAATTAATAATATGATTATTCATTATTAATATTAATAATAAACATTATGAAAACATGTATAATTATGTGACGAATATAAGAGCGTGTCCGGTAACTATTCAAAGGAAACAAGTTTCATGACTCAAAGTCGTCAATTTTATGCCCACAAGAAGAACAGCTTCTGTTTTTTATTCGTTGCCGCCCTTTAATAGAGGCTCTTGCTATCAAACTATTGCACATTTCTCAAATTGTCCATAAACTTGAGCTATGCATGATTGCACTCATTCCAGGTAAGAACGTGAGAGCTACTAGCATTGTGGTAGAATATGGACTTGTGGTGTAAAAGTTGGTTTTATAACTTTGAAGTTCGTGTTTGGTGTAATTTAAAAGATTTTGACTTGTCGCATGTTGGTTTCCATGCATTCTTGTGTCAAATCCATGAACAGTCACACAACACAACACGCTTCTACGCTGTTAACAATAGTCGTGTTCAGATATTTTTGTTAAAATTTTTGCTTACAAGTTTATAAACTCGACTGCACTTATAGGTAAAAAACTTAAGAATGATGACCTGTTGTATGTATGTAGTAGTAACATGTCTGTATAGGGAAGTCGCCGTTAGACATGGTGGTTGAAATTTTGGAATTTTATCCCGATCCTGAAGGAATTATCATCATCATCATCATCTCAGCCGTAGGACGTCCATTGTGTTGGACCTAGGTCTCCCCCATAGGTAGACCTCCAGTTGCTTCGGTTGGCAGCAGCTTGCAGCCACCGTAGGAATATCGGAGTGAAAATAGTTGACTCTTAAATATCAGTTTTTTACAAATCCAAAGTCGGCAAAATTCGTCCCGTAAACAGATTTACAAACTTTCAAATTTTTGTAATATTAGTGAGATTGAATTCCAAAAAATGGTATTGTAGTGGTAATAACCCAATATTATTATGTACTACAAGGATAATTTTGTTAGGTACTGATACTTGATCAAATATTATAGTTATTGGTGCATAAAATTTGCATGACTTAAGTTCCAGCAAGCAACAGCTGAGTTAAGTTTTCAAAGTAACAGTTGGTTTAAGTTAAAGTTTGTAAAGTGTTTCTTGTAGTTTTTTATGATGATAATAATCTTCTTTAAAACTGAAAAATCTATAAAGTTTCTCGAATCCCAAATACGAATCATAAAAGTTAAATACCTCGGCTGTAATTCAACATTATAGTATTTGTCTTTGATGTTGTACTTATTCGCCACTGAGTTATACAGAAACTGAAACATATTATACCCTGCACTAAAAAAGTATCAATTTAATAAATAACACACAATATACAATACATAACAAATAGAAAGAAAAATAGAACTAAAACTAATTTACTATAATCCTATAAATCTATATTTGCAAATATCACCCATGTCGCTGCTATTGGGCAGGGTGCCCATAAGGCTGGCTGCGTATCCAGCGGATTTATGAAGTTGTACCTTTGAAAATACTTTTTGAAAATGGTGGGAAATTGTGCTGGATTGGAAGTGTGAGTGCAATATTAGAAAATTAGTTTTAATTATCTTATCAACTAGTAGGTAAATTGATGTGGTAATTTGCAGAAATATTTTTTTTATTGATTTCCAATGGTATATTAAAAAGAATGATCATAAAGAAAATCAAAGTCCATTTTAGTAGAGGTAATATATAATTATGTAGCTTTTTTAAATGTTACAAAGTTTTCGCGCCATCGCTTATAATCAGAGATCGGAAAAATGGATGTCATTGTTGGCAATAATATAGACATGACTCTAAAGACCAATTAATTATTTTTACCTGTAATTTAATTTGTATACTTCGTAAAATATTAATCAATAAATTAAACACAGACTTATTGTGTAGATTTATTAAAGTAAATAAAAAATCATCATCATCATCATCCCAGCCTATATACGTCCCACTGATGGGCACAGGCCTCCTCCCAGAACAAAAGGAAATAAAAAATATTTTTTCTAAATTTTCAGGGGTAATTTGCGCGTGAGCGCGAGAGCTGAAAAACTCCGTTCGCAATCTACTGAAGTTAACGGAGCAAACTTAAGTAGTTTAATGGGAATACCGTTATGCCAATGGTCGTCCTAATAATGCTGTAGGTGTCCATGGGCGGCGGTGATCACATCAGTTGACCTGCATGATCGTTTGCCAGCTAATTATTTGATAAGAAAAGCTTATAACTTGAACCCTACGTGCAATTAATAATTGTGGTCGTGTAATACCGGGCACAGGCGCATTGCAGTTGTTAATTTTTACCGCGGAATTAATTATTGCAAGTTTGGAAAACTCCCACGCCGCAGCCATTGCTCTAATTGCTTATGAATTTTCTAGAGCGCACGTGTACGATTTTAGAATTTGATGTAAAATTGGTCCTACCGGCTTTGACCGTGTTTAGGTAAGTGGATATTTTAGACGTCGTTGGGGATATTTCGTAACTAGTATTAGATAATTTTGCTTAACTGACAAATTTAGAGAATTTCCAATTTTTACTTCAAATTGGTTGAAATAAAACAAATATGAATGAAAACCATCGAGTGTAAAACTACGCGTACGAGTAGTACTACATAGTAGATGAGCAGTTTTGCACTATTCCCGACAATATTGTTCTAAAGGAGTTCATGTAAATTATTTTTCATCACACTTGCTCGTAAACAGTGTCAAAACATGAAGGCTACCTTGGTTGCAACCCCCCAAATAAAACTCTCGACAATTTATTGAATCAGGCGTTACTTTGCGGAGGTCCATATCAATGAACTAAATAATTCCTTGCTCACCCGCGACTTACGATAGCTATCGTAAGGTCGCGTGGTCAAGGAAATTATTTTAGTTCATTAAAACTCTCGACCCTAATGTGCTTGCCATGAAGCCCAAGGTTGGTAAATGAGTCCGTGCCCGTACTGATGGTGCTGCGCATGGCGTAGCAGCAGGACCACATGCACACGCGGCTCAGGCACATGCTGAGGGAGGGGGAGGGCGGCGCTGCCAAGAGCGCAGCCTAAGGTATCGCCAATATTTGGAACAATTAAATTTTTTCTTTTAGAAATATAAAATTTTACTCTCAAACGTGATGAAAACATTGTATGTCGCACGGGCGGTACTAGAATTACGAACATCGACTCATTAAAGCCCTCAGTCTTCGACTTCGGGCTTCTAATAGACTCTCGTTCGTAATTCCTTATTAACCGCCCTTAAGACACAATGTACTATTATATGGTAATGAAACATAAGCTTTTATTTTACACTAGTGTTTTAAACAGCTCACCTTTTCCGAGTTCTGCTCCGAACTCATAAGGTAGGTACCTATACTTCCCTTAATGTCCGTGTTCATCAACCAAATCAGCTCACATCAGCCCACTGCTAAGTAAAAAGGGCCTTTTCATTTTCACGCCACTTTCCTCGGTCGTTGTTAGTATCATCCACAGTTTACAGACCGATTGCCAGATGTCATCGGACCGGGCCGGAGGTCTGCCCACCGCTCTTCGACCCAATCTTAGACACCACTCCGTAACTGCTTTCGACCACCTGTTGTCAGTGCCAAGTGGCCCGCCCATCTCAACTTCAATTGTGTTACCCTCTTGCCGACATCCACAACTCCAGTTCATTTCCGAATTTCAGAATTGAGGATGTTGTCAATAAGCGCACACTTATCCATGAATCTTTGTTTACGTAAATGAACTAAAATAATTTCCTTGCTCACCCGCGACCTTACGATAGCTAAGCTTATGCAAAATATGCGTGTTCATGCAGTTCCTCCACCTCCACACTGTAAGAACACACACAAATCACACAAACCCATCTATCACCACCACCACACTACACTGACGCGTTTCGAACTCAACCAGAGCTCATCTTCAGTGTAGTGTGGTGGTGGTGATAGATGGGTTTGTGTGATTTGTGTGTGTTCTTACAGTGTGGAGGTGGAGGAACTGCATGAACACGCATATTTTGCATAAGCTTAGCTATCGTAAGGTCGCGGGTGAGCAAGGAAATTATTTTAGTTCATTGATATGGACCTCCGCAAAGTAACGCCTGATTCAATAAATTACTTTGTTTACGTGTTGTTTGATGAAAATGATTCTCTACAAACTTCTGATGTACGAGTACCTACAGTCAGCAAAAACATTGCATTGAAAGCAAAGTTCTCAACAAAACTTATTAAGATTGTTTTTTTGGAATCTTTTAGTATTTTTAATTTCAATTTTAAATTTTTACTTTCACGGTCACCCGTAAAACCTAAATTGAAAATACAAACTTCGCGCCACTGCTTAAGTGGCTAAATAAAAGACAAACAAGCTGAGATATGTGGTGCATAGGGGAAATTCGTGTCTGTACCGTTGTCCAACAGTGGTGTAGCGGTATAGCACACGGCACGGAATGCCGAGGACCTGGGTTCGATTCCCAGTGCTGGTCTTATTTTTCTGGTTTTCTGTGCATCTATATTTCAGTTTGTATTTTCAAAATTTATTAAGCTTGATGACAAGATGACAACATCAAAGAAGCTTTCATTCAGAATTCGAAAGTTCCAGGTCAACACGTGTAAGGTGAACGACCTGTTATCAAAAACAGGATGCTCCCTTTATTTATAGAGCTCGAATTGAAAGGATGTATTCCCAGAAGCAAACAAAGTCTGAAGTAGAGTTTCTTTCTCTTTAAACAGGGATTTTTGTCGTATAAATAAAATAATGTTACATTTTACATGCTTCAGATGGCGGATTTAAGACGTGAAGCTATCCGGGTTTATTTCATTATAATGAGTGAGTCTCACGGTAGTTGTTCAATGTTACAAGTTGGCCACAATTTTGAATTGTGTCCGGTTTCAGAATAGGACTGATTGATTTCTTTCAGTGGAGAAAGCGCGTCAAAGTTGTGTGGGGACGCGTTATATCCCGCCCAAGAAGTGTAGGTGGGTCAAAATTCTTTTCATTGTCTTGCTTTTGTCCCCGAAAAAATGGCACGGAGTTTTTTTTTATGGAACCTAGTGGCATTTTTAATTTTTCTCTAGTTAAATATTAGCTAACCCGAAAATAACAAACATTGGCTCCACATTTTTTTTTAATTCTTAGTTAGAAGACATAAATAATATCGTGACAGTGGTCAGAAACAATGCAACGAAAAGAATTTTGACCCAGGTACCAAAGATGAATCAACATATTTTTTGTTTATTTTTTAGGGTTCCGGAGCCAAAATGGCAAAATGGAACCCTTATAGTTTCGCCATGTCTGTCTGTCTGTCTGTCTGTCCGTCCGCGGCTTTGCTCAGGGACTATCAATGCTAGAAAGCTGTAATTTTGCACGGATATATATGTAAACTATGCCGACAAAATGGTACAATAAAAAAATGTTAAAAAAAAATTTAAGGGGAACCTCCCATAGCCGTAAAGTGGGGGTGATTTTTTTCTCATCAAACCCTATAGTGTGGGGTATCGTTGGAAATCATTAGGGGTTTGCTAAGACGATTTTTCGATTCAGTGATTTGTTTGCGAAATATTCAACTTTAAAGTGCAAATTTTCATGAAAATCGAGCGTCCCCCCCTCTACATTCTAAACCGGTGAGTGGAAAAATTTGAAAAAATTCAGGATGGTAGTAAGTATATCAAACTTTCAAGGAAAACTATAACGGCTAAGTTTGTTTGAGAATTATTAGTAGTTTAAGAGTAAATAGCAGCCTAAGGTATAAAATATACCTAAACTTGGAAGATTCCGTATAAAATACGAAATCCTTAGAAAAATGTTACTTAATTTTTTCGTAATGGCTACGGAACCCTATTTTGGGCGTGTCCGACATGCTCTTGGCCGGTTTTTATTTTTATGATAATCTATCTGCTGGAATAGTTAAAACTTACCTTAGTAAATGTAGTTACCTATTAATGATCGTATTAAACTCAATCGGATCGGCAAGCGCAGCGTGGGACGTCCACCAACCACATGAACGGATGGACTGGTTAAAGTCGCGGGTTCATGGGATGCAAGCCGCTTCTAACCGAGGCAACCGAAGGTCTACGGGGCAGGCTTAAATATGTCCGTCCAGCAATGGAAGTCCTACGGCTGATATGATGATTAAACTCAAAGTTTTTATAATTGGAAATTAAAGAAAGTACCCTATATATTATCTGGAGTACTTAACCGCTCTTCCCCCTCCAAAACGTGTCCTTGCCGGTATAAATCCTGTTGTCAGCAGAATCATAACCGGAGTATGAATTTGATAGCGCGATTAAAAACTTTGAGAGGGAACTCGAATCATTTTGAGAACAAAAGTTTGTGTAATTATTGTTTGGGGCCGTGTTGTCTGTGGCGCGAACAGCGCGGCCACTTTGACTATAATTTATAGAATAAATATTTTACCTCCTGCGACCCACCATACAACAAAAATTGACAGCGAAATTTAAATGTCTCATAGATAAAGTTATTTTTTTTTTGTTAATTTGAATGATACAGAGAAAATGACGCCTTTTTCCTTTTTCAAAAGATATAAATTCTATTGCTAACAATAATGTACTAGTATTAGGTATCACCGTGAACCCCAGGAGGTTAAGACCAGCAAAAATATATTATATCCGTATACCAGATTTTTTGACAAAAAATAATTGTTAAAACTTTCCAAAAAAAACAAACATATAAGTACTAAAACAACAATGTTTCACCGGTCCCGTTGTATGTCTGTCTGTCTTTTTTTTCTGTCTGTAATCAAATCTTGCAAGTAACATTTGACCAACTTCCAATAGGCAGATTGACTTGAAATTTGGAATACATATGTAAATCGCGTGACAATATAATAATCTAGTAGTGAAATCCTGGTAGTCCAGCCAGGATCGTCTCCGCAGGGCGGAACTCTTCAACGGTTAATAGCATCGACTTGATATTTGGTATGCAAATGTAGTTTGGGCGACAATGCAAGTATATAGTCAACAAAAAGTACAGTCAGCAAAAAATCTTGCATTAAAAATGTTTTTTTTTATGATTAGTTTACTTTTTAATTAACTTTGTATTGCGTTAAAACGAAAATTTTCACAGTTTATATTTCTTATACAATCTCTTGTTTCTGTTAACTTGTCAAACGTTCATAGTATTAATACATTATGTTACTCGTTATAATCCGCTTTTATGTGTCTTAGGCAGCGTTTCCACCAGAGATGTGCAAGGATGCCTTGTAAAGAATATTTGTTATAAACCAATAGAAACGCTTCATTTAGCTATCCTCGCTCCGCCGGGCTGTCTCCACTAGAGCTGCGCTGCGTGAGGATATTTCTTCTCTCTTCTTCTTCAGCGCGTTTTCGCCCATCGTTGGGCATACGCCTCTCCAGCCTTTCTCCACCCAGATCGACTGTCCGTCTCTTCTCTCAGCACGGTCCTGCTGTCTCCACTATGTCATCGGACCATCGAGCAGGCGGTCTGCCACACATTCTTTTCCCTACCCGGGGTCTCCACTCCAGAACGCGCTCGCTCCACCGTTCGTCGTGTCGTCGGCACACGTGGCTGGCCCAGGCCCATTTCAGCTTCGCTACTCTATGCCCCACATCGACCACTTTCGTGCGTTTTCTGATAAGCTCGTTCCGGACTCGATCGCGTAGCGTGAGGATATTTAGACGAAACGTTTCTATTGGTTCGTGATCGTGACAAACAGATTCCTCGCAACATATATATCCTCGCACATCTCTGATAGAAACGAAGTCCGCATACATGAATACTTAATCTTCATCAAAAGTGAACTAGCCGTTAAATACAATCGCACAGCTGTGTCCCTTGTGAAAAGCGATTCTTGTCACTTGGATTGGAACTAATATCAAGGTTAAAGGAGCTACGACACCGCTGTTCAAAATACACTGACGGTGCGGAATCGCGGTGACATGCCGCAAATAAGAATACCTAAAGTACAATTCAATAGAATCTGTCAATTTTCTACATATTTAAGACACCCTATCGTGGGCACACTTGATTATATATGTCCCTGTTGTTGCAATTGTCATCTAAAAGGAATCAAAAAAGAATAATAGTCACATCACAAATCCTTAGGCAGCCCGGTGTTTATATTAGTAGGCTGGAAGTGTCTACAGGATTGTCAGATTCTATTGAATTGGAGTTTAAGCAATGTAGAACATTAATAAGAACATTATTTTGAGTATAAGGTAGATAAGGGCTCCCACTGCGCACGTTTTACTTATAAAATCTTATAAAATAATGAATCTCATGTTATGAATTTTATAATAATATAAAAACATTATTAAATAGTAGGTACTTAATTGATGCTATTTTGGTTTGTAATACTTAAGTAGTTTTTTTTAACATCTGCGTATTTTGAGCATCGGTGTGGTCACTCCTTTGTTAAGATCATGAGATCTCTCTGAGGGGCTTACAAGAGGTATTGTAGAGCCCGCCGTTTGACCCCTTATGCCTACCTTATCCCCTGGAAATTTTATGAAATCTGGCCGTTTCTCTCAACTACTTTATAAAACGAGCCTCTTTTATAATAAGCAATTTTAGGGTTCCGTACCTCAGAAGGAATAAAACGGAACCCTTATAGGATCATTTAGTTATCCGTCCGTCCGTCTATCAAGACCCTTTTTCTCAGGAACGCGTGGAGGTATCAAGCTGAAATTCATATCAAATACTCAGGTCTACTGTCCCTTAGAGCTGTGAATAAATCAAACTTCTAAACCAACGCAATCAAAAGATACAGCCGTTTATGCTGCAAACTTTCGTCACTCGCAAGGGAATCAAAACCTACAGGGTACTTTCCGTGAACTCAGAATCTTGAAACCTGGTACAAAGCAACGTCTCAACGTCAACGTCAAAATCGTCGTCGATAAAGGAAGAATTGCGAAAAGCATAAATTTTTAGTTACATCATATAATAAAAATATTTGTACGGAACCTTCGGTGCGCGAGTACGACTCGCACTTGGCCAGTTTTTTTAGCGTAGGACCAATCGTTGCCAAACTCTTTGGCGGAGGCCTTTGTCCAAGACTGGTGTTTTTAGGCTGACGGTATAATGATAATATTATGATAAGTAATAAATAATAGCGTTAGAGGCTGTTTCACCATCCATTGATTAGTGTTAACTGACAGTTAAATTTGATGCCGTCTCCGTCTATTCGAACAAAACAAATAGAGACGGCATCACATTTAACCATCAGTTAACACTCAATGGATGGTGAAACAGCACCTTAGAATTAGATCTCACCTAACCTAACCATAGGCTTTTTAACACTAAGGGGTTGTTTCACCATCCATTGATTAGTGTAAATTGACGGTTAAATGTGATGCCGTCTCTATTTGCTTTGTTCGAATAGACGGAGACGGCATGACATTTAACCGTCAGTTAACACTAATCAATGGATGGTGAGACAGCCCCTTAATAGCGTTTATACCTGCTGACCTGGCAACGTTGCGTTAGTTATTATCGATTATTCCATAAAAATTGAACGGAAATTAAGCATGTGGTCTGTTATAACTGTTCTTAATATAATAAGTTAATGTGTCTACTGCAATAATCATTCGTGATAGACTTTTATATTCTTTAAAAAAGAACAAATGTTTATTAACGGTTTTTAAAGAAAATAAAAGTCAATCACGCATAATTATTGCAGTAGATTGTTTAAATTTAATCTAAGATTATCCATCAAACATGTCATAACCATATTTTTAATTAGTTTCAGGTACGAACAACAAAGGATTACGAAAGAGTGGATGATCTGCGACCTGTAGCGGGTAATTATAAGAGTCAATTAAACTTTTACGTTTTAATATAAGAAAAAAACTATATTTAACCGTCCAATTAGTTAAGTCCATCTTCGAGAAGGCTGACCTCGAATCCAACTCGGGTGTGCAGCGTTTGGGAAACTCCTTAATGTCTTCTCGTCCAAAACTCCTCAGTGCCTTAAGACGAAAGTCTTTAACAGAATGTGTGTTGCCAGTAATTACATATGGATCCGAGACGTGGTGCTTCACTACTGGACATAAGAGCCAAAGTTGGATGTCCAATTTTTACCGAACTCACTTTTTTTTTTATTCATACAAATTTTTTGTCCTCTTTCAGGCCATCTAACTGTTATATCACTATGTCTTTTATTGACCAAGGTAGATTTACTAAAAAAGGTCGGTTGTCCATAATACCTTAGAAGAAAAATAACTGATGTTTAATTATAATTTTTTTAATTGTAAAGTATCAAAAATGCACCTCCGACCTATTGACTCTCAGCGAGCTATGGAGAGAGCTATGCTTGGGGTTTCTCTACGGGATCGAATCAGAAATGAGGAGATAAGTAGAAGAACAAGGGTCACCGACATAGCCAAGTGAATTAGCTCGTTGAAGTGGCAATGGACAGGCCATATAGCACGGAGAACAGATGGCCGTTGGAACCAAAAAGTTCTCGAGTGGAGACCGCGGATTGGCAAGCGCAGCGTAGGTCGTCCACCAACAAGATGGACGGATGACCTGGTTAAAGCCGCGGGTTCACGGTGGATGCAGGTCGCTGCCAACCGAATAGACTGGAGGTCTATGGGGAGGCCTATGTCCAACAGTGGACGTCCTACGGCTGAGATGATGATGATGATAATGAACTAGCTAGGTTTATCCAAGTCGTGCCGCGCTGTTAGCGCCTTGATATAAAAGAAGCCTAAGATGCAGGAGAAAAACCAAAGCCAAATTGTGACAATACGGCTTTAAAATAAAAAAATAATAATCAACCCGTTCCAAAAAATATAAGCGACATTTAGAAAAATAATTAAATAATGAAAACCTGCCTGCCTGCCTTAAAATCTTTTGAATATTAAAAAAATAAATAAAAAAAAGTCGAAAACCCGACTGCGTAAAGACAAACTAAAATAAAAACCACTAGAACTCTGTCCAGTAACTTAAAGTTCAACAAGAGGAACCCATTTAAAATCGTGACCGGCTCTAAAATTCTCAATAATATAATATTTTTAAGGAAACGATTGAAATATTTGAGGACTTTTAAGTCGTTTTTTACTTACTACAAATTCAGTTTCTTAGGCATTAAAGTTAAGTTGTCCAATCATAGCAACCTATATGCTTAATAGAAAACCATGACATATTTCGGGAATTACCAAGGGATTTTGTGAAATTTTGGAGTTTACACTCGCCTGCTAGGTCTAACAGCTTACGCAAGCGAAGCTGCAGGTAAAAAGTAGAATATACACCTACTATTATGACATCATCACAATGCAATTTACTATCTCTAAATTTCCAAACAATACAAAAGTCCAAACCACCACCATTACATGCAAAATACTAACCTACACCAAATTATGCACTCACAATTGAACAATATCATCCAGCATTAAACCACGTAAATATAAACCTTAAACCGTCCACATAAAGTTCCGTCATTACGCAGTAATGTGCCATTCTAGATTGCGTGTGGAAGTATAGACAGAATGTATGAATAATATAACGCAAGCCGGGCGCACACGTGCGGTTGGCTGTAAAACGGGGACGTGAGCGCGAACTGTAATCGCTGCAAATCGCAACGTGTGCGGCGGGTCTTGTATCATATTTGGTTACGATGAGATGCCTTTACAGATTTGTTTATTTGACGACAGGCAGTAGTGGTGTTGCGCCTAAATTTGCCATGAGCAAGAACTCTGCCTCCAGCCGTGTTGCCTAGTGGCTTGTTCTGTTAAATATCGCTTTTACGTGAAAAAAACCGCATAGAAATTGAATCATTTATGTAAGAGCTACGATGCCACAGACAGACAGTTAATTAGTAGCTAATGGTACTCTATGATATGGTATCCGTTCATTTCGCAACTAACGTTTGCCAACCTGACTCATTTCGCAACTTTTCGTTTCGCAAACTCTAAAAATGTAAATATTTCAGGATTTATTGCAGGATCATCGTGTAGAACCAGTCATGATTAATGAACATGTAAGTCCGATCAATTGCAGTACATGGCAACTCTCTGGA
>NC_133473.1:2496027-2496216 GCF_025370935.1 Choristoneura fumiferana | reverse complement strand
ATTGAATCGGGCGTTATTTTGGCTCGACGTTCTTCCATATCAATAAACTGTAAACAATTATTTCGTTTAGCCTCTAGTAATTAATAGTTCGTTTTTTACTCAATTAAGTTTAATTTTTCCCCGTAAATTGGTCTTACATACATACTACCAAAAGTCAAAAACTTAAAATGTACATACATACCTACATAT
>NC_133473.1:2475236-2495927 GCF_025370935.1 Choristoneura fumiferana | reverse complement strand
CACCCACCTGCGGAAAGAATTTGAGAATCGCCGTAGACAAGGTTAGAAGGAGAATGATAGACCTGGTGTAAAAAAGGTACAGAGGTGGGAATGATTTTCACTTCGCCCACAGAACATCCCTCTCGCCAGTATTGGACGCGTTCTGAGATTCCTACTCTCAAGACGATCACAGTCTGGATTTCCGGGTTCCGTGACGAAAGTGCGTTTGTGGATCGGGACCTCAGTGTTCCAAAACCCAGTTGAAATGAGCTGGTCGAATTCCGTCTAAGCCCACGGCTGACCCATTATGGAATGACCCTAGTGCTCGCACCACATCCTCCAAGTTTGACGCAAGGCTTGAATGGACCGATCCGGCTCCCGAGGGAAATTTAACGTGCGGGACGCGGAGGATGCTTGAACACAATGTCTTCAAGACCCGGAGGTGCTACCGAGTCATCAGAGCGAACGGCCCCCCACACACCGCCTCATATACTTTGGACTCTATAGTCTTAAGGACAGAATGCGACCTGGAGGAAGCCTGCCCGTCACTACTAATTCAACCAAGTCCCATGTTCAAGTTTGGTTCTCAGTTTGCGGCGTGTGGAGAATGTGGCTGCCAGTCTTCCTCGCATCAGCACATGAGTTATTATAGTGGCCTTGTCTCTTAAAATTAAAAATTCTCATGAAACCCATCGGTTACCATTCCGTTTGTGCATGGTGCACTGGCGAGTGACGGCTCGACACCTAATAGCGTCGCTGCCTCGGGCTCCGCTGATTATAACGAGTTTGAGATGACGTGGGGGCTAGAGACGCTCTGGCACTTGTGGGTGGGTGTGCCACTAGGGTGGATTTAGCCAGGCTGAAGTCGGTATCAAAAATCAAAGCGGGAGGTGGTGGAGATGGGCTTTGCTTGCTCCTTATTGGAAATACTTCTGGACAACGACTCATTGTGCGGGTGGCAGTAGCTCTCCGCCTGGGCTGCGATGTTGTGTGCCTCATAAATGCATCTGCGGCTCCATGGTGGAAGCAAATGGCCACCAGGGCTTAAGATGATCGGTATAACAAATAACACAATTTCACAATATTATGCTATAAGTATTTAGTTGTATAATGTGTAGATATAATTTAGTTTTCTTTATGAAATCGTGGAGTTGCAATTCTAACCTAACCTAGTTTTCAGCAGTTTCGTTTCTTGATAGCGGTCGCAGTTCTAACCTAACCTACTTTTTTGCATAACACATTATTATTATAATAGTATTACGTATTCCAGATTATACCAATAATCATTATACCCACTGAAAGTTATATCTACAATAATATATCTAAAGTTGTTATACTAGCCACCGGTACGCACCCTGGCCATTTCACGCGTTGAGTTCTTGTCGGTGTTCAGGGAAAATTTCCGCGCTACTACGCTCTCTTTGACATACTGAAGAGGCTTTTAATATCCGCCAACATCCTCTGCGTTCTGGAGCCTCCGTCCTCTGTCGAACCGACAGCAAAAGGCCAGATGGCTTAACTTTAGTGCCATGGCAGAACGGGAAGTGTTTGCTGTCGGACATTACGTGCGTTAGTACTTTCGCCGCCTCGCACCTCAGCTGAATAGTCCGCGGCAATCCGCGGTGGATTTTGCGGTCAAAAAACGGCAGAATTATTCGGCACTATTATTTTGTTCCTCTTGCGTTTGAGGCGATTGTTTACATTCGGGAAGTGGGACGTCGAATTACGGAAAGGGGGTCTCACGCTCACGCCCGCGCGGATTCGTTCCCTGGTGCAAAGATTGTCTATCGCCATTAAACGTGGTAATGCGGCCAGTTTGATGGCTACCTTTGCGCCAGGCCAGGGACAACTCGAGGGGGCCTTCTGGACTTAAGCTATTTATGTAACATTCATAAAAACAAATTAAAACTTCTAATTCTAAATTTCAAATACTTAGGGCCGAACATCATCTTTATTCGATGCAAACAGAACCGTAGCGATAAAATTATAACTACAAAATTTTGAAATAGATTTACTATTGAGGTTGCCTGGGAGAGATCCCTTAAAGGGATAAGTCCGGCTTTGTACAAGTATCTCAAAGTTTGTCAATTGTGTTGTGTTTCTTTTCTTTTGTACAATTAAGAGTTTACATACATACATACTATTTTCTCTTATCCTTTGGCAACATAAAAAGAACTTAAAGTTTTAAGGAATAATAATCATTATAATTTATAAATAAAGTTATAAATCTTAAGAAAATATGATGTTTCTATATACCAAACATCGAATTGCAATGATATTTTACTACGTATATATACTAAACACTTTTTTAATACACGATAAAGGTCAAGAGTAATGACTAATTTCACCAAATCTACAATATTTCGTGAAGTTTTTTTGCTAATCCTGTTTGAATGTATGCTTTTGTATATGTTAAAATGGCTAAAATGCCAAACGTATATTTTAGTTTTTAAGAACAAATAGCTAAATTCTTATAAATTAATTCTTATCAATACAACCAAACGACTAAAGGTGTATAAAACTTCAACTCGGGGAGGGCATAATTACTGAAGTGACAAAGGTATTTTCTTTTTTTTTGCACAAAATACTAAACGTCCAACATTTGCAAACTAGAAAAATGGCAAAAGACTGAACGACAGTAAATCGAAAAATGGCAAAAAGGTAACAGTACTAAAATGAAAATAATGAAAGTGATGCTGCATTAAGTAATTGCTTCCCAAATTAAGCTTTTTTGAAAGACTAAAGCGCCAAAAAAAAAGTTGAATTTTGCTCCAATCGCTTTGAAACCTAGACAGTTCGATGCAGAAAAATTCGCTGATTCTGGTGATATGCATAACTCATTTTAGCCCAAAGTGTCGCTTTAGTACTTTTGCCTTCCGAGCGACGATATAATAGAATAAGGCAGGAATAGGTCTCTTTCTCCAGCGATTGTCTGAAGAGGGACGGCGCACTGAAACTGCTCGCTCATCATCGCTAGAGCCTAAGGCTGCATTTCCACCAAAAATGTGCGAGGATGTGTTGCGATGAATGTGTTTTTCAGAAACTAATAGAAAGGAACGCTTCATTTACCTGTCCTCACGCCGCACATCTCTGGTGGAAACAGCTGAGCGGAGCGAGGCGAGGGAAATGAAGCGTTCCTATTGGTTCATGAAAAACATATTTCTCTCAACACATCCTCGAACATCTCTGGAGGGAACGGAGCCTAAACGTGTGGTGTATGGGCCCGGCATAATACAAAACCATTCCCAGAACTTTCTACTTGTAGCACCTAAGACATAAGCTTTCTCTTTTATTCCAGGTGGGTGGTAGTGGCGGGAGCTTGGCGCGCGAGTGTGCTGCGGCCGGCGAGCGGCGCGGGCGCACGCGGCGAGCGGCACTCGTCGCTGCTGCAGCTGGCTGCGTGGGGCGTGCCGGCCGCGCTCGCTGCCGCCGTACTCGTCACGAGGGACGTCGACGCCGATGAACTTACTGGTGAGCAATGATTTTATAAGTACTAGTCAGTTCGCCGCAGCAGCGTGCCTATTCTCTTGGCAGCGCCAGTGTTGCCTACCCTAGTTGCTGGTGCTGGTGAGTGCAGCTCAGCAGTGCCAATGCACTGCCTACCTGGCCGCCAGTGTCCGCTCAATTGCCCGGCCGGAAGTTTGACAAGAACTTGCGTGGTTGCAAGTGGCGCGGCGCTCGTTCCTATATCTACAGTTGGGATAATAAAAGACGTTATCAATGTCATAACATAATACTTATCAACCAAATCACTTTATGCTCACAAAACAACCGAAAAACATGCTTTAAACGCGAATACTACTTTCGGAATCCGAAGTTCTTTTTGTGCCGTCTCTGTCACTCTTCTCTTCTTACTTCGTAGTATAACGCCAGCATTGATGCTGACAAAACTACTGGTACTGTAGTATACTATACAGGGTATCATTAAACGACGAAAAAATTTATTAATTAAGCAGTTCATGACCTAAAAATATTAGGTCAAAATCACTGCTGCTCTATCAAGATCTTTGTTTTGTGGTTGGTTATGTAATTGAAGAGGTCAGTTCAGAAACCCTTCTGATCTGACCTCAAAGCTTACGGACATCCAATTAGTTGGATGATTTTGAAACAACTAGAATGTCTTTGGCTCCAATAAAGCCCCATACAAGCTTGAAACTCTTCGCTGTCTTTGAGTAACCTCGTAATAATTGGGTATATCGGCTCAAGCCATTATATGGCTTCCTTATTCAGTCTTTAGGTGATAGTTAACTACATGGCTATTCCATACAAAAACTGTCATAGCCTGCCTTGCGTTTACAAAGGTCTCCGCGCTACTACAAGTAGAGTAGTACGCAATCTATCGTGGTATTCGCGTTTTTGCAGCCTTGCTCCTCATTCCCATTTCTCTGGCTGGTCGTTAACTCGTCTCAAAGCGGCAATACATCGTAAGAACTTGTCATAGTACATTGATCATCTTTATCGGGTATATAACAGGTCCCATTGCGTTCAAAGCACTCTCCATTTACGGCGCGATATAACCGGCCTGTGTGTTCCGCTCATGGCTGCTTATGAAAGTGTGATTAATATTTTCATAAAGATAAGAAAAAGTCTTCTTCATAAAGTTTTATTAAATAGGTACCTATTTAATATGCGTGCTGTAGATAGGTCTTCGAATTAATATTAGTGTCGACAGGATGATCAAAAATATCCGAGTATCCACCTACACTGTCACATTATAGAGAAATCAACTTTTTTGAGCTCCAAGTTCACTCAATTTTGATGGGAGCCAAGTACCTACCTAATGCTGAACTGACAATAAGTACCACTTTAAAACTGTTTGTTAAAATAAAATTATTTTCGTTGGAACTGTGGAACACGACTTTCGTTATAAAAGAAAACGGTTTGCTAGGTCAATGCACAAATCGCAAAGAAAAACTTAAGATTTCCGATTGAATTGCCCATTGTTTGGACTTCCGATAACGATATGTTCTAATACATATCCGTATCGAAACACCACAATGGCGCGAACGGCAATTCTCAGTAATAGTCCTTTATTATTTTGTTTGATCGGCGGCTTGCACAAAGCGATTAAATCTGGTACGAGAGCGCAGGAGCAGGCATTCATACGATAATGGCATTCAGTGTTTGTATGGCAGTGCCGCCTCATTGTAGTTGGCTCCTAAACCGACTCATTAAGACGCTTGCGAGGCTAGGGAACAACGGATTAAGGGAGACTTATGGATAATAATTAGGTACTCCGAGTATGGCAAAAACCTGCCCCTAGAAATCGCCGTCTGTTTACTAGCTAGAATAGGGTTTCTCAAAGTAGGGTACTCGTACTACTTGGGATACGTGAGATTATTGTTAGGTACGCTACAAAATTAACGCAATGGCGGCGGCTTTGCTGATTTGCACGTGAATTTGAATTAATATTGGATTTGAGCAAAATTATTTCGAGAATCGAGTCTATTTGCGACCAAACACAAGCCCACCCAATACCAATCGCTAATCAGCCAATCACAGTAAAGAAGGAAAAATCATAAGTACCTATCTCTTGCACTTTTGTCTTATTTGCCTACTTTAGATCTAATTGTCCTGAGAATAATATGATTAACTACTGTCGTAGAAAATGTAATAGGTATATGTTGACCAATCAGATTAAGAAACCTTGAGCTAGAGCAATATTATATTTGCCGTCATAGCCAAAAGCTAAGCCAAAACCAACGTGAAATCACAGTTGTTTTTACAAGAGACCGGCTTTTGATAACCATAAAAAGAACTCCGAAATGTAAATATAAGCAAGTAATTCTATAAATAACAAAGCGGCATGTATCTAGGCGTGAAATGCAATCAACAAAGCTCTTATCAAATAAGCTAGGGTAGATTAAACCAGACGGGCCCAGTGACTTTTCAAGTAGACCGCGCTGATAACATGATTAAAAATCTAATTAATAACAAGGGCTTAATGTCCAGATTACTACGACTTTAGCGGCATGAAAAGCAAAGTTCCTGATAGTGCTTAGGTACTGGGACTTACTTAGTTGGGTTTCCCGACATTAAACAAATAAGAGAGCGCGAGCGGCAAGCTTACCATAACAAGCAATTGATAATTGCTGCGATACAATTGCTTGGGTGCTTGATTGAGCAGCCGGTATTCAGAAAAAACCTATATAGTTGCTTATAGGTGCTTATAGGAAGCCTTTAATTAGAGTAGAAAGCATAGGCAGTAGGCACCCTTAGTGCTGTATTACGTTTTAAGCAACTGAATAAATAGGTACTGAATAAACAAACCAGACTAAATACTATAAGACGGCCCAAGAGAAATTCCCTCTCCCTCCGATGAGGTAGGAGTAGGTACGATTACCTACTCGCTCTGCTATAGATACCAAAGTCCCACAAATAGAGAATTAACGGAAGCTTTGGAAACTTTACACTACCCTCCTTCTTGATTCCTCATATTCTTGAGCCACACAATGCGATGCATGCCCTACTTAATTTTATTTGCATTTGCACAGCCAATCCGACGAACGACGTGCACCCCAACCCAACACTCCAAAACAAATCCGCGGCTTTTAGTTATCTCACTCGATTGATGTCGTGTTTTAAAGATTGGTACTAAAATATTGTAATGCCGCTGCGCTGTATAGGTACTATAACAATAAATCAGATGCGAAAAGTACCTCGTCCGGTGTTATAAAGTACCTACTCATCTACACCGGGAGCTATAAATTTTAGCATCGACAAAAACTGGTGGATTTACTGCATCATGCAAATAACGCGTCCCTCCATGTCTGAATGGAAATTCGTTTGAGTTTTATTCATTTACAAGTTGCCTTGTTGCTATATACTTTTTTCCTAAGGTCCGCAGCGAGCACGATCTCACAGCCGGTTTCCGATAATGATCTTTCTTAGTGCAAGTACATCGGCTCGTTAATGTCTCGATATTTTGTTTTTGTTAACGAGAAACGGGGCGTTACCGGAATTAAAACTTTAGAGCCGACAATTACAGAGTCGAGCGAAATTGTAACTTGGTCACTTTATAAAGCTTATCGGCTACCTATGTAGATTTTATTTAGAGATGAAATTCTTTTTCGGCTTTTAAAATTTCTTTACATTATGCATTGTCATCGCGCTAAAGTGTGAGCATAGATGCCGCTGCCGTTCAGAATCCAGACGCAGTGTTAATATGCCACGAGAGTGCTGTGCTTTTATTTTTATTTTTATTTTACCAACTTCCATTATGTGAACGAAAGAAAACACCTTTCCTCCTCACACGCTCGTATTTCAATTTAAATCGGCTCTTTTAACCGCTGCCTTATTAATGCAAGCCTTTTTTCTCGCCGTATATTTATGTAGGTGTTCGCTTTGAGAGCTGTTTTACTGGTAATCGGAATGTTATTCAGAGCGATAAAGAGCTTTCGAGAGGAAGATTCCGTATCCGCCAGCCGCGTCACAAAGCGTGGAGTCAGCATTGTTTGCCTAACGTGGTTTTGTTTTATTTTCAGGTACTTGTTTTGTGGGAAACCAGTCGAGCAAGTCTCTGTTGGCGCTGGTGATTGTCCCGGAGGCGGTCTGTCTGCTACTCGGCTGCGTATTCCTGTCTTCTGGGCTACGGGCCGTGCTGAGGAGGCCCGCACCGGTGCCCGCGCCGTCAGCTCTGCTGAACGCACCTCCTCAGCCGCATACGGACCAGAGCGTGCTAAGGCTCGGAGCGTTCGCGGCTCTGTACGCGGTACCCACGGCTTGTATACTAGCGACGTGGGTGTACGAGTACGCGTGGCGAGACGAATGGCTGGCAGCTCCCGTGCCATCCGCTGAGCCTTCGACGCGCGCGCGTCCTGCGTTCTGGGTGTTTCTGTTCCGGATTTTCGCGACACATATTCTGGGGGTGATGGTGGCGGTGTGGATCGCGACGCCGCGGCTAAAGGCGCTGTGGCGGCGGGTGGCGGGGCCGCGCAAGCCGCCGCCGGCCAAGTGCCCGCCGGGACCGCCGCCGACGCCGCTGACGCTGCATTGCTACGCGCCGCACGCGCACACGTTGCCGCGCCACACGCACAAGTACGCCACCTACCGGCCGCCACAGCAACACTCTTATCGCAAGCCGCGGCACTATCACTACTCAGCAGGAGAAACGATTCTTTGACCGCAGAGATTGAAATGTTTGGGACATTATTTGCGATATTCAAGAGGTGCCTTTCAATTGCATTTATTGTGGTTAGTAGATATTGTACATATAGGTAGGTCTGTAAAATTCATAAGTGCCATTGAAGCTTATTATTATTTATAAAAACTAATTAAAGACAACAATAGAGTGACATCGATAAATGTCTTAGTACGAGTAAGCTAAACGTACGAGTGCTCGCCACTGTCCGAATAGTTGGCATCTTTATCTTATGTCATGAGCAATAGAGATGACCGCAGGGTGTCGTCTATTGGGCATTAGCGTGTCGAGCACTAGAACATTTACCTTATTGAAAAATTGTAAATACGTGACGTAAAATGTACAGTAGGTAGGATTAGATAAAAATATGCCTATTATAATTAAGAATTGAATGTAAAAATATTGTTAAAAGTGAGATTTTTTATATTATAAAAGCTGTAAATATTACTTATATTGAGGCATAATTACGACTTTTAATAAGGGCTGAAAAGGACAAAGTTAAAAGACTTTGGTATTCTTTCATAAAAAAACACTTTTGAGCCTACTTTTGATCTGGACTGTTTACTGAAGCTTTATACCTAGATAACTTCGTGACCCAAAATAGATATAGGTAACTACTCGTTCCCACTCGTAAATTTCAAAGTGGATAGTGCTAAGGGATAAAACCAATAAACCCTATATTTTGTAATATTTCATACCTGTTGAATAATTGTCCGAAAACGCAGCTTCTAGACGGTTTATATTTATCTAAATCAAATTTTATTATAAGGTAGTTCATTCTTGAACAATTATTCACTGGGCACTTGCACAATAACTCCGTCGATCAGCATTAAACACAACATAAGAGTTCGACGAAAAAAGAAAGTCTCAAACAGTTTTCTACAACAGTGTTTTCCCACCTGATGAAAATTATTTTACTTACTTTGCTATAGTTGAATTGTTTATAAAGTTGAGTATTTACAACTAATGTTATACCTATTTTTTAATATTTTTTACTTTAAATACAACCAACTTATACATACCTACATATCTCAATTAAACCAAGTAGATAAATGTAAATGAATTAGTGAGTAAGTACTTAACTTTATGTACATAAATATTTAATGTAAGACCTAATAAAAATCTTCTACATGCTTTTTTGTTTTAATAGTAGATATACAGGTTATATTAGGTACCTATATACTTACCTATACAATTTATGAAAACCAACGGAACTGTCAATAACCGTCTAACTAAGGTGGCTAACCCTACATATATAACATATATTATTAAATATGGTTTTGTGGCCATAATTATGATTAGGTATTTAATTTACTTTACTAAACGTAATTTAATAGTAAATTTAATTAGGGTGTCTATGCACACAGAATATATTTTAGGCGCAGAAGACGCGTTTATTAACGCGCTTCAAAGAGGAGGAGAGGGAGAGAGAGAGAGTCAATCACTTATATTGTGTTGTGTGTACTAGCTGTAAGAACGTTTTCACCAAGGACTTGGTTTTCACGAAACTAGCGTCGTCTACGCCTAAAGAATAAGCCATGTTCGTAGATTCTTACATAGGTATAATAAATATTGAATATTTGAATACATTTCAGTAATGAGAGGTTACATTTAACGTATTGGTTTTTAAAAAACCGGCCAAGTACGAGTCAGACTCGCGCACGCGCACGGAGGGTTCCGTACTTAACATTATTTATAGACATTAGCAATAAACGGCAAAAAAAACACGTTTGTTGAATGGGAGCCCCCCTTTAATATTTATTTTGTTCTGTTTTTAGTATTTGTTGTTATAGCGGCAACAGAAATGCATATCTGTGGAAATGTCAACTGTCTAGCTATTACGGTTCATGAGAACAGCCTGGTGACAGACCTACGAACAAATGACAGACAGAAGGATACTCGAGTCTTAGTAATAGGGTCCCGTTTTTACTCTTTGGGTACGGAACCCTAAAAATAAGCCAAATTGATAATTTTTCGAAGCTTTTTTTTGATGTCGGCTAATAATTTTTAAGTCTAGTATTTTTAAGTAGTTTTTAGGCAGGGCTTTTAGTTGTGTATTAGATTTTAATTTCATATATAATAATTGTGGCTATACCCTACCAGGTGCATAATTTCTGTAAGTACTAGTATTTATAAGTCTTATGTTTTTGCCAAATAAATGAATACTGAATACTGAATACTAATGAGGGCTTGCGGACATTTTTGGAATATCGGTAAATTTCGTTCGTTTGACACTTCAAACTCTTCGTTTGATTGACCTCGGAACAGGAAAAAGAAGAGGACTGTAATGCATCTGTAATGTTTTTTTTTTTTTTTTTTTATGGTATAGGCAAACGAGCAGGCGGATCGCCTGATGGTAAGCGATTACCGTCGTGGACACCTGTCACAAGTGCGTTGCCGGCCTTTAAGGTAGGAGTACGCTCTTAATGTAGGTAGGTTAAGGTACTATTTATAAAAAGCTGTCAAATTTCTGGGGAGCAGTGAAGCTCAACCAACAATGCTCATCCAGCAGCGTAGGTAGGTAGGTACGACCTGATAACACACGTATCCATTTTGGGTTTCGATTATCATGGGCGTACGCGTAGCCACGGTGGGGCTGGGTGGGGCGCTTGCCTCACCCTGGCTCTGACCTGTATGTCATCTATAAACGATCATTATTAATATACCTAGATAAGCGACTAAGAAGGAGCTTTAAGTTAATAATTCCTTCGAACTGGATCTGATGCTGAAGCCCGAAGGTAGGCAACGGAACTCTGTTATAAAACAACGTAACTAAGCCGTGTTTGGGCTTCATGGAATCGCTGTGAGATGTACTTAGCTACGAATACTTAGCTACGAATCACTAAAAAGCGATTTTTTTTTATCAAAAAAGTAAAACCGACTCCAATAAAATAAAAAAAAATACAAAAAATGGAACCGACTACAAATCCTTGAAAATGTTTTTCTAGCACTATGTAGGTACCTACTAGCTCGAAGTCGGTGACTCAGCACGACTCAGCAGGATGGATTAAAACCCATAGTATGTAGGTGAGGTAGACGACTATTATGTTCCATTCCTGCTGGCTCGTGCTGAGGCACCGACTTCGAGCTAGTAGGTACCTAGTGCTAGTAAAATATTTCCAAGGATTTTGTAGTCGGTTCCATTTTTTGTTATTTTTTTTCCAATAGCACCTTGAACATTATCTGTACAGGATGATAAAGCTCGTCCCGTGTTTCGAGTGACATGTGCACGGCACGGATTATCTGAGCGTACTAAATTGGTCGAGCTATATCAAGGATTCTAGGAAGAAAGGAAGGTTTCGAGTGGCGTAGCGTGGGCGAAGTTGTATCAGCGAGGCCCCTTTTCTATGGTCGCATCGCATTTAAAGAGGCCTCATGAGAGCGGGAGAGGGCCCACGGCCCACGCCTAGCTACGCCATTGTGCAGGGCTAGTAGGTGAGACGTATTTACTGGAATAGGTATTTGGAATAGGTTGTGGCTTGGACGCGTGAGTACGCGTTCCCGCCCGCTATTCTTTTAGCGTACGAGTATTTAGGAGTATGTCGGCTGACAACGTTCCGCCAACTTGAAAACAATGTCCCTTATTTTTCTCTCTTCTCCTATTTATGTTTTTACTGTGTTTTTGTTGTGATGTAGTGTGTTTTTCTTGTCAATAAATGTTGTGAGTTTGAGTTTGAGTTTGAAGTGCGCTCGTCTCGTCGCGCTCGGAACTATTCGGTAAACGTCGGAGAACTTCGGGACTGCGGGTCGTCGGGATCGCTCGCCTCGCCTTAGCCACCTGCGCGATGAAATGAATTCCAGGAAAAAGGAGCGGAGCGAGTTATCTTATCATTTGTTCTAAGAACACTTTTAGCATGAACACAAAAGGGTCCAGTTTCTTTTGATTACATTCTTTGTTTTGGTGTGATAGTACTTGTTGTCAAGTCTACTTAGAATTTGCAATTTTAAAAACAAACAGTTGCTAGTCTTAAAGTGTCGAAAACGCAATCTAAGAAAGTGGGGTGCATTTAAAATTGTTTTTATTATTTATAATGGTTAATACTAGTTTTAAATTTGATTTGATAGGCTTAATTGGATTATTTTGTGAAAGACAATATTTGTGCGCGAAAAAAGTTTTGTACTAGTAGTCTCAAATCTGACGAAACATTTCAAAAGACGTCATGGAACTGTGAGTCTAGTTCCTAGAGAAACCCAAGATGCCATCGCTGCTGTCGAAGCTGCTGTTCAACCTGGAACGTACTCCACTCCAGACCCAGAGGCACCTAGGGAGTCAGTAGTTACGAGCCGTCTAACTACTCAAACTAGACCGGTGAGAAATATTATCACGACATACATGCGCAGAGATTGCACGAAAATTAAAAGGGATATAGATCGCTATATAATTAATTTATTTGAATAAATAAAAAAAATGTGACGTGGAATTCGATAGTTCGATATTTGTAAAACTACTAAAACGCGTATTAAGTATTAGGTGTATGTATACGCAATCACGGGAGCGCATTTACGGGAATCATTTTGTTTGCGCATTGAATTAAGTACTAGATACTCGTGGACCTAGTTTTTGGATCAAGTATTTCTGTGGACGCGTACTCGCAAGACTTAGTCCGCGTTTCGCCTAGTACGTCTCACCTCTAAGGGCTACTACGAAACTCGAAACTCGAAGTTCGTGTCGTGCGGTCCCTCTCGCTCTTGTATTAAACAGTACCTATAAGTGTCAGAGGGACCGCATGACACGAAGTTCGAGTTTCGAGTTTCGTAGTAGCCCTGCAGTTCTGGCGTTGTTGCGGGGGGGAAATGTGCACACAAGTGCAGTTCCGCACACTTACATGCAAAAACAAAACTGCCAGCCAACTGACTGTAATGACGACGTTAACACATAAATAAATCCATTAATACACTAATAATTCGTGTATCGGCACAGAATATATGTACAGTACTGACGGTATCGGTTCGGATTATCATGTCGTATATTAAGCGTTTGTTTCCCCTGTCGCGATGCCATGGCATGGCGTTATCTGTGGTTTGTTTTGTTTGACGTTCTGATTTTTTTTATTTTTTTTATATGTATGTGTTCAAAGCAGCAAGAAAGCAAAGTAGTCGCGTAACTGCGATTAAGTGTATTTTATGATTCTGTGCCCTAAAACACTATACTAAATAGTGTTTTAAGATGTCTTCTATGACCCAACTTTGTCGTATAAGTAATTTAGCAATAGGCAGTTACAAGAGTGCTGTACAAGCAAGGTGAGTTGAGGTTATGACGCTTTAAACACAAGCCTTATTTTGATTTAGTTTGATCGATATAATGGTAAAAACTACAAATATTTTTAAAAGTACTGACTCTTTTTCAGAATAAGTTGCTTGAAACCAATTCAACTATGCAGTTATACAAAGAAATCGGCTGAAGAAAAACTAGGTATAGAGCGCCCCAAGCGGCCTCTTACACCGTTTTTCAAGTTCATGACGCAGATGAGGCCAGCACTGTTGGCCAAGAACCCCGGCATCACGTCGAAGGAAGCGATCTCTTGGAGCTCAAAGCACTGGCAGCAGTTAGATGTAGAGGTGATTATTAGGTTTTGTTTGTGTGTAAAGTAGTATCACCATGAGCAGTGTAAAAAGAATATACGTACTTCAAATCGACAGCGTATAAACTTAAAATAATACACCATTATAATTTTGATCTTTTAAAACTATGAATGAAGTCAAGATGCAAATTGTGCATTATTTTTAGTAGTTAACATGCTGTTGATCTGGGAGTGAATGATTGATCTACAGTCTTTTCATGTGTGTAGTGGCTGTCCAATTTGAAATATCACTAATTATTGACATTTTGTAATAAGTTGTAAAACTAATTTTCAGACTAAATCACAAATGACAAAAGAATATGAAAAAGATTTAGAAGACTATAAGAAGATTAAAGCTATATATGAGTCTTCACTGACAGATGATCAGAAAGCTGATATACAAAGAGTGAAGGAAGAAATGGCAGAAGCTAAAGAGAAGAGAAAACTTAAAGCTGTAAGTTGAATATTTTACTAATTGTGATATTGCAGAAAAATAATGTATAAACTTCCCCTTGGTGATGGTTTTCCAAACATGTTTATATGAAGTAAATAGGTGACAGCACACTTTTCAATTGTGCCTTCAGAAACTTCACTGTAACAAAGTGTGATTTGCAAGATAAACTACTACAAGGGCAATTACACTTAATCCTTTACCTAATGCGTTAGCCGAACTTGTCAAATTACTAAGGCGTCTTCTACTACCATGTTCTTTACGCTTTTGTGGTTGCTGCATGCAGCATGCGGCAAACGACTCATTTTTTTTAATACAATGATTTCAGGAATACAAAGAGCTAGGACGACCAAAGAAACCGATGTCTTCCTATTTTCTATTCATTCAGTCTAGAAAAGATATATTTAAGGGCAAACAAATGAAAGAATATCAAGAAAAAATTAAAGTGGAGTGGCAAAAATTACCTGAAAGCGAAAAAGCCAAATTTGAAAAGCAGGCAATGGAGCTCATGCAAAAATACAGGTTCATTTTAGAATTATTTTTTGTTTGTGTAAAGGGTGAAATGATAGATCTTTCAATTCAATCCTATTCTACCTATTGAAGTAGTTTGTTATATGCTGATGGCCGTGGGGTGTCTGAGGTGAAATAAATAAACATATTCTTCTAATTACAGGAAAGAATTAGATGCATGGGAGTTAAAAATGGTGTCATTAGGACGGTCAGACCTAGTGCGCGCCAAGCCTCTGCGAGAAAAGAAACCAGCAAGCACAAAGAAAGCACAATAGGAACTCGGGTGCTCCGATAATTCAACTGACTCAAATCCAGTTCTACACCACCAAGTTGGTACTAAATACGAACATGTTAAGAGGAAGGATAATGATAGTACAACAAATGAGCCATTAAACTTAGAAACTAATATTAAAACAGAAAGTGGTCAAAGTCTGAGTGCTTCTGTTCCCAGTATTAATAAGCCAGAGTCAGAAGAGTTACGGAGCACGGGTGCCACTCAATCAGAAGAGATTGGGCATAAGAAAAATAAGGAGCAAAGTAAGACTATTATAGGTAGCCTCAAGAACTTCTTTAAATTTTAGTTGCCTAGTCTTAGTTTTGTTGCAAACTTTACTTCTAGTTTTGATTTAAGTTGTTTCTGTGAAGATTTATATGCATTAATCATTTTATTAGTAAGTTGGTTCACAAATACAGATCTGTATGATTGTGGTCATTTGTTTTTTTTTTATGGTCACAACACAAGCGTTAATTCTAGACTCATTTCGTCAAAAAATCCTTTGAATTGTCAAACAAAATGACAGTTATTCGATCTTAAGGGGTTTGCTCCTGGTTAGCTCATGAGCAATGTCCCGTTAGATGGCGCTGTTATCAATAGTTCCTTTTTTCAGGTTTTTTTCGTAAATTATGAAGAATTATTTCACGGAAAACTAATGGCATGGAGTATCTAGCGTAACCGTTTTTGATAAAAACACTCGAAATGAAATATTCCGCCAAAGCCGCAAACGAGGTGCTTTACTTTGAACGTCAATTGCGGCGTATACGGACACTAGGAGCTCACGCACACACTCAAATAGACAGCGCCAGCTAGCAAAGTCTATTGCGACACTTAGCTACCCGATCGGGGTACTCCTCGAGTAATATTCACATTTTTTATCGAGTCACGAAATTTTGTACCAAACTTAGTTTACTCGAAAATTTTACTACGACCTATAAAATCTATAAGTATTTTATTGATAATTAGAAGCAGGGTCTTGGATAACTGTTCGCATATTATAATACGAGCCAAACGCATTTTTCAAGTGTTCATAATATGTGTACGATAAATTGAGAAATTACCGAGATTCTGATCACGGTTTCTTGTCTTGGTTGATGGTCTTGCTATTATTCAGGTTATATTTATAGTTACTTTCGTAGTTACTACCATGCTAAAGTGGTCATGATCGTCGGTTGAAAATCAGTAGCAAATCTACAGGACGAGTTTCTTGGGAAAATATGCGGTTTGTCCTTACCTTCCACGCCGCAGAGCTGGAGTTTGGAATTCGTAGTTGGCAATAGAGAGCGCTGCCACCAGGGCTCTTAGTCACCTTGTACGACACGCACAGGAATGCCCAGGCAATCAAGTTTATCAAGGGCATCCGTAAGCCAAAGTCCCTTAAGACACTGTTACACATGCTCTTTAGTAGCAAGAAAGCATGCTACTATTGAGCAAATGCTAGCTAGTAGCATGTGTGAACAGACATGCTACTATCGAGCATGCTTATTAGTGGCAAGCTCGAGACGGGTGGAAGGGGGAAAGGTATTAAGCAAGTGTGAACGCGTTTGCTTCAGTCCAGTAACGAGCATGTGTAACAGTGCCTTTAGACATACCTAATATTTTATGAACAGTGCTTCGTGTAAGCTCTTTCTATCAAAGAGGTAATAAAAACATACAGAGTTTACTATCCTAATTATCATCATCATCATCACTCAATTTCTGTGGTAAGACTTTTAGTAGAGAATTAGTAATCATAAGCTGCTAATATCAATTATTAATAAGTTGCTAACCATGAAAAGAGTTGACGAAGAGTTTATCTAGGTCTGCATCTGGATTTCTCAGTTCGTATATATAATTACTAGCTTAATCCCCGGCTTCGCTCCCGTTGAAGAAAAAAATCTACTCTGTAGTGTAGGTATTCGAATTAAAAAAAAAACTTCTTGCACCTCTGCGATCCTCAAGGAATACGTTTGCCAAATCTCATGCATTTTTAGGCCATGTTTGCCTTTATAGGTATAAATAAATACTTACGAAATACTTACATAACAGCAAAAGTTCACCCACTCGCCGATAACTGGTATCAAATTGCGGTAAAAATTATCCCGTGCTAATTTTGTACCTACTTATATAAATTGATTTTGTTAGGATATCATAACCGATGATTTGGCACAATCAGCAGAAGACTACGAGCAGTTCCAAAATCATCTACACTACCTTGTTACCTTCGAGTCGAAACAGTTGTCGATTCGTTCATATAATACCTATAGTAAGTATTATCTGCTAGGATTTTTTTCGATCCAGGTTTGTAGTCGTGCGTACTGGATTATTGGCAGTGTTTCCTTTGGATGTTCGTGCGATGGAACTATTGCGTTTTTTTGCATTAGTTCCTTTACAAGACTTGAAGGAAAACTGCGTTTATTTTTTTAGCCTTTGTTCCTTTCGCAGTAGCATCTTCAGTTCTTGCAAAGGTACAAAGGCGGAAAAATCCCGCAGTTCTTTCTCAAGGTCTTGTGAAGGAACTAGAACTACCCAAATAATCCGTCGTACTTGCAGACTACGGGCACGTTCAGTTTAGCTGACACGTCATCATCGGAGACAGATGTTGCATCAAACCTAATTCGAAGCAGTCAAGCTCATAGGTAGCTGAACAGTTTTGATACTTTGCCACAGCAAGCTACAGTGCTAAAATGAGCATTTCTAAAAAGTTTGTACATTTGATTTGCGACTCCGATTTGGGTAAAAATTTGCAGGTAGATAGAGTGAATCGTTCACTCTGAGTTTAAATAACATAGTCTCCCGAAATGTCCCAATTATGGAAGTTCCTTTTTTGTTACCGCAAATCCGTAGTTTTGGTAACAAAAAAGGAAATTTCCATACAAACCAATTGGGACATTTTGAGAGACTATGTTATTACGGCTCAGTATCGTTCACTCAACATACCTGCAAATTTTTATCACAAATAGGAGTCGCAAATCAAATGACAAACTTTATTTAAATGCTCAAATAGACACATGATCATGATGATGATTTATGTCCTCAAATACTAAGAGTAAAAGAGAATGTCTTTACTTTGCTACTTTTGAGCGCTCTTGCCTGTAGTATCTACGGCTGACTAGTCTGGTTGACCGGGCAGGGGGTATAATAATTTGTAATTTTCCCACTGGTACAGTAAATTCATATCCCAATAATGCCAATTATTATGCATTATAAATCAAGTAAGTATTTTGGAAAAATATATTTTAGACACGAGTAATATTTACCTCGACGTTTCGGCAACATTACAGTGGCCGTGGTCACGGGTAGACTGAAGTGTGGGGTGACAAATAAAAATGACGAAGTGCGGGTAGTTCGAGGACTCGCGCTGCTAGGCAGACTTGACACCCCACACTTCAGTCTACTCGTGACCACGGCCACTGTAATGTTGCCGAAACGTCGAGGTAATATTACTCGAGTGTGTTAGCGTGATAAGTCCTGTGCGTGGTATTTTGATTAATTCCAGTTTCTTTTAATTATTTTGTTGCTCTATTCCTCTCATCTGTCCGAGCACGCGAGCAGGCTGCAATTACCAGGCCCATCACTGCCGTTCCGCCTGTGACAGTTGCAGTTCTACCATACAATAAAATAATTATTTAATGTATGTAATAAAGTTTATTATTTTTCGAAAGAACAACTCCATTATTTACATCACTGGTCATATGGCACATGTGTCTCATGGACGCACCAGTAAAGCCACGCATCAAGGGTCAAGGAACCTGGTAACACCGAAACCACTCAATTATTCAAGTATTTATTTCGTTCATCTCTATCCACACAAGACAAGATAGATATACAATCGAACCAATCAAAAATATCACATATTATTACACGTCTTTCTAGGTCAGAATAAAAGTATGTGAATATATTTGAAGCATTATATTATACTACACTCGTTGTTCGGGGGTCAATAGTTGAGCGGCCCATTTAGTGACGGCATGTCATCGTCTACTAAAAGTACAATTAATATGATATTGGAAAATGGAATGGTAGGTGTCCGTTATCTCACTCCATATCTCGGTATGCTGTATGCGGCATCCTATTAACGCCAATAAGCCCACTCCATGTGAATTACTGTCCGGATCTAGCAACTGTAGAGGCCTGTCCGCTAGCAAATCCTTATAGTGTATTAGGGGATAGACCTCCAAAATTCTGCTCATCTCATCATATTAGATATGTTGGCTGTGGTCCCATGCCTTTCAAATGACCGGGTCCAGATGGGTTCGTGATCGAAAATCTGAACAGCTATTACAATAATAAGTAAAGACCTTTTTTCGGACAATATGGACAATATTGTTACATCGTAAAATCTGGGCAATATGGCCCAGATTTTACGATGTTAACATTTCAGTCAAGCATATTGAGTCATTTTGAAAAATGTCTATGTTCCGCTCTCATCGAGAGACGTCACACTCTTTCGGAACCAACCGCTCACCCAGACAAGAGTGTGACGTCTCTCGATGAGAGCGGAACATAGATGTCGCTAGTGCGCTGCATAAGTAGCCTAGTAGAAATAAGCAACCTGAGATATGTATGCATAGGAAAAATTCGTGTCTAGATTCCTGTCCAGCGTGTGTAGGGTTATAGCACGCAGCACGGATTGCTGAGGACTGGGTTCGATTCCCAGCCCTGGTCTCTTTTTCTGGTTTTTCTGTGCATCCATGTCTCAGTTTGTATTTTCGATATGGTTTCACGGGATACCGTAAAGTAACAAATTTGGAGTTGAAATAAAAATACAAAAAGACTCAAAAACCAATCAGCTATATATAATGCCAAACTCAAAATCAAACATTATTATGATGCCACTATAATGAAAGCAGTGACGCGAAAGATACAATTGTAAGCGGAGATCTTATAAAACTAGCTACTAGCCGCGTGCACCTACCTGCAATAGTCCTAAAAATACAAAGTCAGGTACCAGAAGCTTAAAATATATAAATTTGTAATAATAGTTACACATAATTAAGAAAAAAGTAAGCTCACAATAAAAATTTATCAAATATATGAAACTTATACAATTATTCTTCTGATTTTGGTTCTTGATCTGGGTATCTGTATGCGATGTCATTTTTACACGAGTTTCCTTTTCTTCTGTAAGGCAACCTGACAGTTCAATAGCAATGACACTCGAAAAAGAACGCCATACTACCTACTACAGTTTATCGCGGCCGGCTCAGTCAGAATGTATTAAAGCTAGACATGAGCAAAGTTAAACATGAGTGATATTAATCTCGATATCGATAGTCAAATTTAGTCATCCTGTGACATAGAGCATAACACTAACTCGGTTGTTTAAAAAAATGAAACATATAATAATTCTACTACTATTTTTCTACTACATGTTTATGTTTCACGCAGAAGAAGATTAAAACTATCGCGAAAAGACTTGTGCTAGCACGTTACTAGTGACAAACAATAAATAAGTTTCGGGAATAAGATGTCAAGTAAACATCGATCTATGCGATCTCCAGGGTGAGACAGCTTCGAAGTTGAGTGTCATACTTCCTGGCGGTGACATGGTGTCGCAATGGAATTCACTCAATCAAAAATGTAGTACAGTCACCAGCATTAATATCTACCACAGCGGAGCGTGCAAAAATATCTGACAGGTCCTTCCGGCCCTAGAAATAGAGTCGTGTCAGATATTTATGCACGCTTATTGTGTCAGATATTGGTGCTGGTGACTGTACATGAAAAATTTTTAGCAAAAAATGGAAACGACTTTTGTAACAAAAAATTCAACTAGTTTTGAAGTACTTTCTGG
>NC_133473.1:2438799-2472704 GCF_025370935.1 Choristoneura fumiferana | reverse complement strand
AGAAATAGGGTTCGTGGCACTTTTTAGGTACGGAACCTAAAAACTAATTAATAGTTACGAACCAGTTGAATTTTATGTAGGTACCTACATAATAAATTCCATTTTTTCCTTATCTTAAATTTCAGCTTTTAGGATGAAAGTTTTGGTGTGTGCGTTGGTAAACAATATTAAAAAAATAGGACAATGATGTAGTGTTCACTTCGAAACACAGACAGACAGACAGACGGACAGACAGATGGACAGATCAACAGACGGACGGACGGATGAGACGGATGTAACTCCTAACAAAGACAAATCTAACGATACCTCTTCTGATCTCTTTATCTCCTAACATGAGCTATTTCCAAGACTCTGCTTCTAATTATCAATAAAATACTTATAAATTTTAAAGGTCGTAGTAAAATTTTCGACTAAAGTACAGTTGGTACAACTTTATTCACCATCATCATCATCATCATCTCAGCCGTAGGACGTCCACTGTTGGACATAGGCCTCCACACAGACCTCCAGTTGCTTCAACTGGCAGCGCCTGCATCCACCGCGAACCTGCGGCTTTAACCAGGTCATCATCTTGTTGGTGGACGTCCTACGCTGCGCTTGCCGATCCGCGGCCTCCACTCGAGAACTTTTCGGCCAACGGCCATCCGCTCTCCGTGCTATATGGCCGCCCATTGCCACTTCAACGAGCTGATTCGCTTGGCTATGTCGGTGACCCTTGTTCTTCTACGTATCTCCTCATTTCTGATTCGGTCGCCGTAGAGAAACCCCAAGCATAGCTCTCTCCATAGCTCGCTGAGCAACTCTGAGCCTATTTATAAGGCCTAAAGTAAAGCACCACGTCTCGGATCCATATGTCATCACTGGACTAATGATGTAGTGTTCACTTCGAAACACAGACGGACAGACAGACGGACAGACAGATGGACGGATCGACAGACGGACGGACGGATGGGCCGACGGAAAGATACACAGACAGACTCACATACGCATAAAATTAACAACCTGTGTCACTCCTAACAAAGACTTATTTTCTTGTCTTGTTTGTTGTTTGTTGTCTTACTTGTTAAGATGCATCAAGGCCTTGTTGCATAGCGTGCGAGAGAAATGACCATACATACGCTCCAAAACCATAACCCCTGCCGTTTCTCACACTTATAAATAAAATAAAAATCTTGAATCACTTCATAATAGAGTACATACAGTACATACTCGTACATATGCAGACAGACGGTGGGAAGCGACTTACTTCTATGGAGTGAAAATGTTCACGACGCTACTAAGAGTTAGGGAAATTTGGTATGTTTTCGTAGTAGGTTGCTGCAGACCACAAGTTTGGTACACACGATAAGCCATACTTTGGCCACCCAGTAGGAATGAAATTTTTACAGCCCTACCTCTGGTGTTCTTGTAACAAATATTAATGTTTCTGACAAAAATGAATAAATAAACATACCCGTTATCCAATATCCAATACATAAATAGTTTAAGAGTTGCACTCTTGCTAATTTCCTCTCGTCCGCCAACTTTTTGACTTCTTGATTTGTGTTCAAACCATAATTATTCAAACATAATTGCTTTGAATATCAATCTCATTGACTTGACGTTGTGACAAAAATGTATTATAATGACGTTTAAATTTTACTTATCTAGCCAGTTATAATAATAAAAAAAGGTACGAAACTACTTCGATTGTGAAAACCTTTTTATTCACCGAGCCTAGATTTAGCGGCCGTAAAAATGCCGTGATATGTAGGAATTTATAAAACTTGATATTAATACATACACATGCAATGTATGTTGAATGTAGACCTTATTTTTTAACTAATTAGTTTAGTGATTACACCTAGCACCTTTTATTGTGAGAATAAATATGCTTTATATAAATTAGTGGCGCTACTGTCTACGTAAGAGTAAATAACTAATATCTGTTCAGAATTTGTAAGTTGAATTTAAACCACTTGTCCTAGATCGAAGCACCGCATTATAATGTATGTAAAGTATGCAATGTTATAATTTTTGCCGAGGACTGGGTCTGTTACTTAAATAATTATTATTTAAATGACAATTTTAAAAGTAACTTACCTATTTTTCGTCTTACTTACAGTTTGTGTCCTTGCATTAATCAGAAATAATAGTTTAGGCGTTTCAACTTCCGAAAATAACAGATTTAAAAACAAAAAAAGTAAATACTAGACTCAGAAACTTGAACTTGATCTCTCAGTGATTCATGCTTTCTTCATTTAGTTGTCGTATTATCTGAGCCAAAGGTGATGGTCACGTGACCACACGAAATAGTCGATACCTATTTACAATAGTTTGATTTTGTGACATTGACTCACGCACCCATATAAAATGTCACTACATGTTCGCTGCGAACACTGTCAGTTGTACTCATACAATGGTAAAATGCATCAAAATTTACTGCATCACGCTGCACTTTTGATGCAATAAAGTTACTTTTTTTGGATTTTGCTTGAAGAGCATATCCATAAATTACTATTCTCAAAAAATCCTCTAAGAAAACATGTCCGTGGAAGCTATGCGGGGTGTCCGTAGGTTTGTATGGAAGAGCAACCCCTTTAAGGAACTTTGAATACAATGTTTAAATTTATTCATATTATCTTTACAATAATCTCGTTTTTTTTATTCTCCAGTATTTTATTGTACAGGTACTCTTAATAGGTATTCTCAGCAATTGTGCTGTGTGGTCGGATAAGCTAATTCCATAACTTTAATTGGACACTTTTTTGATATGTTATGTGCAATGTTGTCTATGCAAGTACCGCTACTTTGCCTAGTTACTGATTAACCTGTAATTTAAGATTATGGTTCCTTAGGTTATTTATAAAAGTTTTGGTAGTATAATTATTCTTCAAAATATCAATATTAAAATCTCCACATAGAATTACACTATGACGTAATTTTTTACCTGTAATATGCAAAATACTTTCTAATTTCTCAAAGAATAAATTTAAATACATTTGTTTAGCTTTAGGTACCCTATACATACATACAATTATTAACTTATGCCCAATTAACTCTATAGCACAACATTCAACAACACCGCTTATCGATATTTTAGATATTTCTGGAGTTCTCGGTACTGTTGTCCATTTCTAACTAATATGCACGCTCCGCCTCTTTTTTTGTTTCTCGCAAATGACGATGCCATTTGGTAATTTTGTAAAATTATGGTGTTTTTACAGCTAATGGACATGTTATGCTCGGTGATACAAAGAACATCGACTCTGATTTTTTTTTTCTAATAGTTCATCCAACACACAGCAAGCTGGTCAGCTTTACTACTCAGTCCCGCTATGTTTTGATGTAACACATGAATATTATTCTGCACGAAAAAACTGCGATGGTCGGTTTTGCTTGTTGTTTGTTCAGGCGTTGTCAATATTTTTTGTGTATTTGTTTTCGTGTAGTGGTTTCTATTAAAGTCAAAAGCTTCCTTATGTCTTCAAATACAACTTTAATTCCATATTTATTTATAGCACCTGATCGCCTGTAAAAATATTGTAATCGTAGGTTAAGTTTCTATTGCTGTCCAGAGCGTATGTATATTCATATTTGGCTATATCACGATACAATAATCTATTGAATGTCTCAATCCTCCAGTTGTACATATTTGCGTAAGTTCCGCAGTTGAAAGTTGGAACACAGAGAACAACATTTGTATGCTGTAACTTTGACAAAGTATTTCGTATGTATAACACCAACCTTGAGTAATTCTGCGATTCTCTAAAATCTTCTTCTCCTATGAATATTAAGCAAAAGTCATTTTTATTATAATCTTTTATTTTCATGTCTATATTTTTTAAAAGGTCTCTTACCCCCATACCTGGAGTCAAGAAGTGGCATAAATCAAACTTGTCGCCCAGGGAATATTGCGCTTTTTCAACATTTCACCATGTTTATTAGTGCTAAGCAAACATATTTCCCTTTTTCTTTTTTTCGATGTCATGTTTTATCTTCGATATCTGACGACTGTACGATACTATCACAAGTACTGTGACATATAGAATTTTCTGTTTGTATGTTTACATAACTTTTTCCTGACTCATGCATGAAAGAGTAACACTATTTTCCCTTACTTCGTCCCTTGTATGTATTATATCTCGATAGCTTTGATTGTTTTTTGGGGTGAATGAAAGTTTGGTTTATTAAGGCTTTTTCTCCTCCTCTTCAGGGTTCCTTTGTATTAGATTTACATATGTGAGTCAGCTTGTCAATTTTAATGGAATAATCCTTCAATATATTCTTTAGTGAGCAATTTTCTGACAAAAGATTTTCAATTTCTTTTTCCGCGCTTAATAGATGTTTCTCCAATTGCTTTATTTTTTCATTCATACTTTCCAATTTATCATAAACACTTTCTGCAATTTCTGGACAACTTCTATTAACTTTGTTTGTTGGTGACGAAGACGAAGTGATGAAAAGTCTTCAATGACTTCGGAGTCTGACAAAGAGTCAAATGAGTTTTTTAATTGTACATTGACTATATGTTTCTTGCGTATAGTAATATTATCTATTGTCGGCAAAGGTGATGAATATTTTACTGATGCACTGGGTGATTCCACTTTACCTTTACAAAATTGGCATTTCCAAGTCTCTTTTGATTCTTTAGACATTAAATGTAAAAACGTTTTTCGGAAACATTTGTGCAAGTAACATCAAACGTTCCCTCACACAAATGACATTTTAAAAATGCCTGTCTTTTATAATCTTTTACATTTAGCACAGTGTTTCGGTGTAGGTGCCATATTTTTTGTTGTTTTTTATATTCGATTATAAGTAGCAGAAGTCTTTAGAAAAATAAAAAATAAAACACAAAAAGACAAATCTGACTACAGGACTCGAACCAGCGTCATTTTCATTATCAGAGGCATTTATGTCCCATCTTCACCCACTGCGCCATCCTTGTATTAACTTAGGGTAGTGAAAATTGTTATCTCAATACAGCACACTTGCTACCGCATAGTTCGGTGTCGGTTGAATTTTAACTGTTGAAGTTATGAAGATACCCGCGTCATTTTTTCGCACTTTCGATCTTGTTTGGAATATATGGAAAAATTATGTATAATGATACTGTCGAATTTAGTTAATTTTCAGTAGGTTCACTTAGTTTCACTTTTTATTTCACTTTGACTTCTAATTTAAGATTTTATCAACAAATGGAATATATTTTAGTCACACTTTAGAATTGTTTATTTCCGTACTTTCTTTGTATATATTCCTTAGATAATATTATCACTTAATTACGTTGTTTTTGAGTCCATTTATTATTACGCACTGTTTTAAGAGTCAAGATGTATTATAATAACACTAAATATACGATCTAATGTTTACATTGTTGACAGATGAAGCCGCTGGATTGTGTTGCGCAATGGCAAAGTGAAATTAATACCATTGGTGAAATTAATATATATTATATATATTTAAAGTACCCAAAAAAAATCTGTTCTGATATATTAGGTAGTGAAAATTAATAATTTCATCATATGCGGCATCATCACCAGAATTTAATTATACAGTTAAGTTTTCTACATCATTATATTTAGTGTAGATAGCCTAGATTTCTGTAGACTTGCTTGCTTCCATGCTCGCTGCATGCTGCTAGCATGCAAGCTTGGTTACACGCTTCATGTTCGCTAGCGGCATGCTTTCTTGCATTCTTGCATGCCTGCTTGCATGCTTGGTTACATGCTTCCATGTTCGCTAGCGTGCATGCTTTCTTGCATGCTTGCTTGCATGCATGCTTGGTAACATGCCTCCATGTTTGCTAGCGTGCATGCTTGCTTGCATGCTTGCTTGCATTCTTGCATGCCTGCTTGCATGATTGGTTACATGCTTCCATGTTCGCTAGCGTGCATGCTTGCTTGCATGCTTGCTTGCATGCATGCTTGGTTACATGCTTCCATGTTCGCTAGCGTGCATGCTTGCTTGCATGCATGCTTGGTTACATGCTTCCATGTTCGCTAGCGTGCATGCTTTCTTGCATGCTTGCTTGCATGCTTGCATGCCTGCTTCCAAGCTTGCTTGCATGCATGCTTGGTAACATGCCTCCATGTTCGCTAGCGTGCATGCTTGCTTGCATGCTTGCTTGCATGCTTGCTTGCATGCTTGCATGCTTGGTAACATGCCTCCATGTTCGCTAGCGTGCATGCTTGCTTGCATGCTTGCTTGCATTCTTGCATGCCTGCTTGCATGATTGGTTACATGCTTCCATGTTCGCTAGCGTGCATGCTTGCTTGCATGCTTGCTTGCATGCATGCTTGGTTACATTCTTCCATATTCGCTAGCGTGCATGCTTTCTTGCATGCTTGCTTGCATGCCTGCTTGCTTGCATTCTTGCATGCCTGCTTGCATGCTTGGTTACATGCTTCCATGTTTGCTAGCGTGCATGCTTTCTTGCATGCTTGCTTGCATGCATGCTTGGTAACATGCCTCCATGTTCGCTAGCGTGCATGCTTGCATTCTTGCATGCCTGCTTGCATGATTGGTTACATGCTTCCATGTTCGCTAGCGTGCATGCTTGCTTGCATGCTTGCTTGCATGCATGCTTGGTAACATGCCTCCATGTTCGCTAGCGTGCATGCTTGCTTGCATGCTTGCTTGCATGCTTGCTTGCATGCTTGCTTGCATGCTTGCTTGCATGCTTGCTGCATGCTTGCTTGCATGCTTGCTTGAATACATGCTTCCTTGCGTGCTCGCTTGCATGCATTGTTACTTGCATACATACTTGCTTGCATACTTGGTTGCATGCTTGCTTGCATGCTCGCTTGCGTGCATGGTTACTTGCATACTGGCTTGCATGCATGCTTGCTCCCTCGCTTGCGTGCTCGCATTGATTCCTCACTATAAAAAAGTACATGGCTAATAAGGTAACACAATATAAATTGATTTTAAGGCAGAACGAAGTTTGCGGGGCCAGCTAGTTTATAGAATAAATATTTTACCTCCTGCGACCCACCATACAACAAAAATTGACAGCGAAATTTAAATGTCTCATAGATAAAGTTTTTTGTTAATTTGAATGATACAGAGAAAATGACGCCTTTTTCCTTTTTCAAAAGATATAAATTCTATTGCTAATAATATGTACTAGTATTAGGTATCACCGTGAACCCAGGAGGTTAAGACCAGCAAAAATATATTATTTCGTATACCAGATTTTTTGACAAAAAATAATTGTTAAAACTTTCCAAAAAAAAAACAAATAAGTACTAAAACAACAATGTTTTACCGGTCCCGTTGTATGTCTGTCTGTCTTTTTTTTCTGTCTGTAATCAAATCTTGCAAGTAACATTTGACCAACTTCCAATAGGCAGATGACTTGAAATTTGGAATACATGTGTAAATCGCGTGACAATATAATAATCTAGTAGTGAAATCCTGGTAGTCCAGCCAGGATCGTCTCCGCAGGATGGAACTCTTCAACGGTTAATAGCACGACTTGATATTTGGTATGCAAATGTAGTTTGGGTGACAATGCAAGTATATAGTCAACAAAAAGTACAGTCAGCAAAAAATCTTGCATTAAAATATTTTTTTTTATGATTAGTTTACTTTTTAATTAATATTTCTTATAAAATCTCTTGTTTCTGTTAACTTGTCAAACGTTCATAGTATTAATACATTTATGTTACTCGTTATAATCCGCTTTTATGTGTCTTAGGCAGCGTTTCCACCAGAGATGTGCAAGGATGCCTTGTAAAGAATATTTGTTATAAACCAATAGAAACGCTTCATTTAGCTATCCTCGCTCCGCCGGGCTGTCTCCACTAGAGCTGCGCTGCGTGAGGATATTTATTTAGACGAAACGTTTCTATTGGTTCCTGATCGTGACAAACAGATTCCTCGCAACATATCCTCGCACATCTCTGATAGAAACGAAGTCCGCATACATGAATACTTAATCTTCATCAAAAGTGAACTAGCCGTTAAATACAATCGCACAGCTGTGTCCCTTGTGAAAAGCGATTCTTGTCACTTGGATTGGAATTAATATCAAGGTTAAAGGAGCTACGACACCGCTGTTCAAAATACACTGACGGTGCGGAATCGCGGTGACATGCCGCAAATAAGAATACCTAAGCAATGTAGAACATTAATAAGAACATTATTTTGAGTATAAGGTAGATAAGGGCTCCCACTGCGCACGCTTTAGTTATAAAATCTTATAAAATAATGAATCTCATGTTATGAATTTTATAATAATATAAAATCTTAAATAATAAACATTATTAACTAGTAGGTACTTAATTGATGCTATTTGGTTTGTAATACTTAAGCAGTTTTTTTTAACATCTGCGTATTTTGAGCATCGGTGTGGTCACACCTTGTTAAGATCATGAGATCTCTCTGAGGGGCTTACAAGAGGTATTGTAGAGCCCGCGGCTTGACCCCTTATGTCTACCTTATCCCCTGGAAATTTTATGAAATCTGGCCGTTTCTCTCAACTACTTCATAAAACGAGCCTCTTTTATAATAAGCAAGTCAATAAGTCTCTATTTATTTGTTCGAATAGACGGAGACGGCATAACATTTAACCGTCAGTTAACACTAATCAATGGATGGTGAGACAGCCCCTTAATAGCGTTTATACCTGCTGACCTGGCAACGTTGCATTTTTGTTAGTTATTATCGATCATTCCATATAAATTGGACGGAAATTAAGCATGTGGTCTGTTATAATTGTTCTTAATATTATAAGTTAATGTGTCTACTGCAATAATTATACGTGATAGACTTTTATATTCTTTAAAAACGAACAAATGTTTATTAACGGTTTTTAAAGAAAATAAAAGTCAATCACGCATAATTATTGCAGTAGATTGTTTAAATTTAATCTGAGATTATCCTTGGTCTTTTTGTATTTTTTATTTCAACTCAATTTTTTTTACTTTTACGGGTATCCCGTAAAACCACATCGAAAATACAAACTGAGACATGGATGCACAGAAAAACCAATCATAATTTGGTTGCTTAGTAGCGACATCTCTTGTCTGGGTGAGCGGTTGGTTCCGAAGGAGTGTCACGTCTGTCGACGCCACATAGATGTCGCTAGTGCTGCTGCTTAAGTAGCAAAGTAGAAATAAGCAACCTGAGATATGTATGCATATTAAAAATTCGTGTCTAGATTCCTGTCCAGCCACTGCTGGACAGGAATCTAGACACGTTTTTTTACGTGCTGAGGAATGCTGAGGACCTGGGTTCGATTCCCAGTGCTGGTCTCTTTTTCTGGTTTTTCTGTGCATCCATGTCTCAGTTTGTATTTTCGATAGGGCTGAGATTATCCATCAAACATGTCATAACCATATTTTTAATTAGTTTCAGGTACGAACAACAAAGGATTACGAAAGAGTGGATGATCTGCGACCTGTAGCGGGTAATTATAAGAGTCAATTAAACTTTTACGTTTTAATATAAGAAAAAAACTATATTTAACCGTCCAATTAGTTAAGTCCATCTTCGAGAAGGCTGGCCTCGAATCCAACTCGGGTGTGCAGCGTTTGGGAATCTGTAATGTCTTCTCGTCCAAAACTCCTCAGTGCCTTAAGACGAAAGTCTTTAAAAGAATGTGTGTTGCCAGTAATTACATATGGATCCGAGACGTGGTGCTTCACTACTGGACAGAGCCAAGAGGTTGGATGTCCAATTTTTACCGAACTCACTTTTTTTTTAATCATACAAATTTTTTTGTCCTCTTTCAGGCCATCTAACTGTTATATCGCTATGCCTTTAATTGACCAAGTTAGATTTACTAAAAAAGGTCGGTTGTCCATAATACCTTAGAAGAAAAATAACTGATGTTTAATTATAATTTTTTCAAAAATGCACCTCCGACCTATTGACTCTCAGCGAGCTATGGAGAGAGCTATGGTTTCTCTACGGGATCGAATCAGAAATGAGGAGATAAGTAGAAGAACAAGGGTCACCGACATAGCCAAGTGAATTAGCTCGTTGAAGTGGCAATGGACAGGCCATATAGCACGGAGAACAGATGGCCGTTGGAACCAAAAAGTTCTCGAGTGGAGACCGCGGATTGGCAAGCGCAGCGTAGGTCGTCCACCAACAAGATGGACGGATGACCTGGTTAAAGCCGCGGGTTCACGGTGGATGCAGGTCGCTGCCAACCGAATAGACTGGAGGTCTATGGGGAGGCCTATGTCCAACAGTGGACGTCCTACGGCTGAGATGATAATGATGATAATGAACTAGGTTTATCCAAGTCGTGCCGCGCTGTTAGCGCCTTGATATAAAAGAAGCCTAAGATGCAGGAGAAAAACCAAAGCAAAATTGTGACAATACGGCTTTAAAATAAAAATTAATAATCAACCCGTTCCAAAAATATAAGCGACATTTAGAAAAAATAATTAAATAATGAAAAACCTGCCTGCCTGCCTTAAAATCTTTGAATATTAAAAAAATAAATAAAAAAAGTCGAAAACCCGACTGCGTAAAGACAAACTAAAATAAAAACCACTAGAACTCTGTCCAGTAACTTAAAGTTCAACAAGAGGAACCCATTTAAAATCGTGACCGGCTCTAAAATTCTCAATAATATAATATTTTTAAGGAAACGATTGAAATATTTGAGGACTTTTAAGTCGTTTTTTACTAACTACATATTCAGTTTCTTAGGCATTAAAGTTAAGTTGTCTAATCATAGCAACCTGTATGCTTAATAGAAGACCATGACATATTTCGGGAATTACCAAGGGATTTTGTGAAATTCTGGAGTTTACACTCGCCTGCTAGGTCTAACAGCTTACGCAAGCGAAGCTGCAGGTAAAAAGTAGAATATACACCTACTATTATGACATCATCACAATGCAATTTACTATCTCTAAATTTACATACAATACAAAAGTCCAAACCACCACCATTACATGCAAAATACTAACCTACACCAAATTATGCACTCACAATTGAACAATATCATCCAGCATTAAACCACGTAAATATAAACCTTAAACCGTCCACATAAAGTTCCGTCATTACGCAGTAATGTGCCATTCTAGATTGCGTGTGGAAGTATAGACAGAATGTATGAATAATATAACGCAAGCCGGGCGCACACGTGCGGTTGGCTGTAAAACGGGGACGTGAGCGCGAACTGTAATCGCTGCAAATCGCAACGTGTGCGGCGGGTCTTGTATCATATTTGGTTACGATGAGATGCCTTTACAGATTTGTTTATTTGACGACAGGCAGTAGCGGTGTTGGACCTAAATTTGCCATGAGCAAGAACTCTGCCTCCAGCCGTGTTGCCTAGTGGCTTGTTCTTTTAAATATCGCTTTTACGTGAAAAAAACCGCATAGAAATCGAATCATTTATGTAAGAGCTACGATGCCACAGACAGACAGTTAATTTAGTAGCTAATGGGTACTCTATGATATGGTATCCGTTCATTTCGCAACTAACGTTTGGCAACCTGACTCATTTCGCAACTTTTCGTTTCGCAAACTCTAAAAATGTAAATATTTCAGGATTTATTTCAGGACCATCGTGTAGAACCCAGTCATGATTAATGAACATGTAAGTCCGGAATCAATTGCAGTACATGGCAACTCTCTGGAGGTTGTTAAAGAGTATGTTTACCTCGGGCAAACTTTGCAATTGGGTAAAAACAACTTCGAGAAAGAGGCCAATAGAAGAATACAGCTGGGTTGGGCAGCATATGGGAAACTTCGTCGAGTCTTTACATCGCCAATTCCACAGAACTTGAAGACGAAAGTGTTCAATCAGTGCGTCCTACCTGTCATGACATATGGTGCCGAGACGTGGACACTCACGGTTGGGCTGGTCCACAAATTTAAAGTCGCTCAGCGAGCTATGGAAAGGGCTATGCTCGAGTTTCTCTGAAGGATCGAATTCGAACGAGGAGATCCGACACAGAACTAAAGTCATCGACATAGCTCACCGGATAAGCAATCTGAAGTGGCAGTGGGCCGGCCATATCAGTCGAAGAACTGATAGCCGCTGGGGCAAACGAGTTCTTGAGTGGAGACCGCGAATCGGCAAGCGTGGCGTAGGACACCCTCAGACTAGGTGGAGCGATGATCTTCACAGTTTAGCTGGCAAAAACTGGATGAGACTGGCCGAGGATCGTGCTCAGTGGCGTGCAACTGGAGAGGCATATGTCCAGCAGTGGACTAAGATAGGCCGATGATGATGATAATGATGTGTAGAACCCTTTAGGTTAATTTAGGTTAGTTTTATAAAAATCCTGAAATATATACAGTTTCAGAAATATTAAACAGTTGCGAAATGAAAAGTTGCGAAATGAATCAGGTTGCCAAACGTTAGTTGCGAAACGTTAGTGAACTCTATGGTATATATGCCTGCCTGTCTAATAGTATTCGCACTGAAATGTTGATATTACCCTTATTCCCGAATAATAATTAACATGACCTGTAGCTAATTGCGCCGAGCTTCAATATTTACTGTAAGTATATTTAGTAGAGTTTACAGTAGAGAAACTAGTTATAAACATAATTAATGTGCCAATTTCGTAAATGTAATATGAATTTTGTAGCCCAGACTTTATTGGTACTAGTCTACATATACATACATTATGTTTGTAACTCTTTCACGCTAAAAGAACACAACGGATTTAAATAGCCGGTGAAATTACTGCCACTTGAGGTGTCCCATCTTAGGCCTCTAGTTTGGCAACGCATCTGCAATACCCCTGGTGTTGCAGGTGTCTATGGGCGGTGGTGATCTCTTATCATCAGGAGACCCACTTGCTCGTTTGCCATCAAGTTGAATAAAAAAAAAATTAGTAATTAGATGGCAGGATCCCGGAAGTAATATATAGGCAACTTTTTATCCCGATATTTTACGAGATCGGGATATGCGCTAAGTATAGACGCATATAATTACGTACGGGTGTTTTTCATACGGCGTTAATGAAGACCAAAGCGTATTTTTTTAAAAATGACATGAAAATAATAATAAAAACAGTAAAATCCCAGAATGAATTGAAATTCAACTGCTAGGGCAAATTGTTTAAGCAAGCGAAACCGCAGGTCAGTTTTTGACGAAGCGCGAGCGAAACGTCCTACGCAAAATACAATATAAATAGAAGCAGGTTTGATAAATAAATAATTGCAAAATATTTCGTAGATTAAATTTTTGGATTTTTAAAAAATGGCGCAGTCCTGGGGATTGAAACATCAAAAATAACAAATTACGGCCATTTAAAATACTGTTAATAGGTAAGTTATATTGACAAACAACGGAGTGGTTTGTCGCTACATTTCTCTAAATGTGGCCACCTATTGGTTCATATTTTAGTTATTTTTTTAATCCTTTCTTACTTAAAGTGCATGAAAACTCTTATTTTTTGTCACAATCGGCTATACAAGAATGTGTCGCTAAGTTATTGGAGCTACTCGAATAACCCATTAGGGAATGAAAACCCCATAACAAGGTGTGGCGGATTCGCGCTGTCAACGAACAAACACTAAATATTGGACGAACCATTCGATTGTATTCGATTTCAGACGCCTTGACGTAAAACATACACTTCACGTAGGCGGAGGGCTGCGCTATCTAGTTTATTAGTCTTTGATATTTTAAGACGCAATGTGGGCGTTTTCGTGTACAGATGTCCTTTTTTTTTCTATTTGGGATAAATATGGCTTTTCCTATTCAGAATCAAGTGCAAATATATGAGCTTCTGGTGAAAGCCGTACGGTGGATGGTATAGCTCGCGGTGGATGTAGTCCGCTTCCAACCGAAGCAACTGAAGGTCTATGTCCAACAGTGGACTTCCCATGACTCTCACGTGAGAATCGAAACCTGATCCTTCATTTTCCTCAATCGTCTAGTTGAGCCGGGCATATTTTATTTATAATCTGCTCAAAACTGAAGTCTATAGTCTGACTTCTTTTCTTTATAATCTGCGCGAAACTTAAGTCTATTTAAACCGGGATTCCTTTATTGCTTACGAATAATCTGCGCAAAGCTAAATTCTACTTAAACCGAGCTTCTTTATTTATAACTAGCCTTAGCCCGCGGCTTCGCCCGCATTAGAATTAGCTTAATGCCGTCTTAACTGAACTGTTTTCTATTACCCATGCCCGTGCAATTGAAATATACAACGACATCAGTTTACTTACGCGATTCTTGTTACCATGGCAACGCAAGAAATAAATGTCTCAGAGAGTTTGGCCTGAAAAACATTTTTTTTTTATGGATGGCAAACGAGCAAGTGGGTCTCCTGACGATAAGAGATCACCACCGCCCATAAACCTGCAACACCAGGGGATTGCAGATGCGTTGCCAACCTAGAGGCCTAAGATGGGATACCTCAAGTGCCTGTAATTCACCGGCTGTCTTACTCTCCACGCCGAAACAATTTGAAAGGACAGCGTTCTTCGACAGCGCCCTCTATTCTTGTTTAAACTTCAAATATTATCCCACGGGAACGCATTACACACGATATCAAGTATCCCATGTCTCAATGCAGATCTTTTTTTATCTGTTCGCCACGTTCCATGTAAATCCGTTTAGCGGTATTGCGCGATTCAGGAACAAACATCTAAACATCCAAACATCCAAACCTCCAAACATCCAAACCTCCTAACATCTTCACAAACTTTCACATTTATAATATTAGTAGGATTAAAGTCTATTAAGCTGGGCTTATTTTGTATATCATCATCATCATGCCAGTCGAAAGAAGGCTCTCCACTCAGACCGGTCTTGTGCTTTTATCGCATCCACCGCGATCCCGCGATCTTAACCAGGTCGTCGCTCCATCTTGTTGGAGGCCTACCGACAGCTCGTTTCCCGGTCCGCGGACGCCATTCGAGAACCTTCTGACCCCATCGGCCATCAGTCCTGCGAGCAATGTGCCCCGCCCCGAGTACTGCCTTTTCGCAACGTAACGTTTGGCAACCTGTTTCATTTCGCAACTTTTCATTTCGCAAACTCTAAAACTGTAAATATTTCAGGATTTATTTCAGGGCCATCGTGTAGAACCCTTTAGGTTAGGTTAGGTTAGTTTTATAAAAATCCTCAAATATTTACAGTTTCAAAAATATTAAACAGTTGAGAAATGAAAAGTTGCGAAATGAAACAGGTTGCCAAACGTTATTCGCCGAAACATTAGTAAACCGCCCCGCCCACTGCCATTTCAGTTTCGCAATTCTTCGGGCTATGTTGGTAACCTTAGTTCTACTGCGGTTATCATCTTTTGTACAGTTTGATTAATTCGAGTTAACACTTGACAGATGGGCGTGCCTTCAGTCAATTTTCAACTTTGACGCCATACAAATAAAGCCATTTTTAGTATACCGCTACGCTACCCACGTTTACTGATTATGTAAAAACTATTTTATTTGTATGACCTCAAAGTTGAAAATTGACTGAAGGCACGCCCATCTGTCAAGTGTTTACTCCAAGTAATCGTACTGTATATAATGCATATGAAACTAAAGTCTATTTAATTATTTATTTCGGATAGCATCCATAGGGGGTTAGTATACAAAAGAAAGAACTTAATATATAGTGTTAGTGCTTATTCTAAGCAGAGGTTTCGAAGCGAGCAAAGAGTATCCCGGCAATCACATTAGGCATTCGTTCACGTGCCCGCATCCCACATTACACGCAAATTAGCGTCGCTTTATGACGACTTCGCTACAGTCGTTATACCGTCTAAATGTGTTGATGGCGCGAAAGCTAGATTTGTATCGCATTCTTGCGCAAGCAAACCTTTGAAATATTGAGGCAGTGTCCCAGAATATACCTACCCTTTCCCTTCCTTCCATACAACAGAGTAGTCTACCGCTATCGCGTATCGCTATAATCTATTGGTATAAAAATAATGTTCACACTAATATTAGAAAAGCGACAGGTTTGTATTAAGTATAATGACCCGGATAACTCACGTCTTAAATCGAGTTTAGCTCGACATGTTTCGGTTTGGTGTTTGAGTGCGCGTGTTGCAGCAGCCGCTGAGTCGCGTTGCTCCGAAGACGAAGGGCTACGGATTAGCCCGAAACATGTCGAGCTAAACTCGATTGAATACGTGAGTTATCCGGGTCATTATATTTAATATGGGTGAGTCTCACGGTAGTTTCATGTTCAAAATTGCAAATCTTTACCGACAGGTTTGTTTCTTTTTACGCCGGTTGGACCTTTGCATAAAATTAAGAACAGACGTAGTTATACTTTAACTTAAAATGTAAGCTACTTTTATCAAAAAGCATGGTTCGCGTGGGATAGAGTACCTACCCAATAACATAATATGTTTTAAAGTAAGTAAATATTAAACTTTTACCAGGTTTAGATGACACTGTGTGTATTTTAAACGCGCTATTGTTTCTCATCAGGATTTCTTTCGTCAAAAACACAAAGAGAAACAGTTAATGTTTAGCTAGTTTTTGTTAAAAAATCATGTCGATGAACTTTGTTTTACGTAAGAAGAAAAGGATTTTCAATCGCCCTTTACATAAAAACAACAACCAATCATGACTTAGCTATTAACCCTCAAAACGCTTCCATTATTAACCTGAACAACTCAACCCATAACCGTCCGATTATCACACTCGATCAGATAAATCACGATCCAAAAGTCAATTTGCCTCACTTTTCCCACTTTGACACTTAATAATGCCTCCGCCGAAGCAATCTGAATTGCTAATGTTATTTTTCTTTAAATTACTTCGCTGCGGCGTTGGATTAAGGCTCTATTATATTCAAGATCGTCGGCCTCATCGGTGCCGTATTGGGGCCGTCAAAAGAATAATCTGTTGGAGAGTGTTTGGATATTTTGGCTCCTTTTTAGGGTTCCGGAGCCAAAATAGCAAAAACGGAACCCTTATAGTTTCATGGCGAAACTATAAGGGTTCCGGTTGTCTGTCTGTCTGTCTGTCCGTCCGTCCGCGGCTTTGCTCAGGGACTATCAATGCTAGAAAGCTGTAATTTTGCACGGATATATATGTAAACTATGCCAAAAAAAAATTTGAGAGTACTTCCCATTTACGTAAAGTGGGGGTGATTTTTTTTTCTCATCCAATCTTGTAGTGTGGGGTATCGTTGGATAGGTCTTTTAAAACCATTAGGGATTTGCCAAGACGATTTTTCGATTCAGTGATTTGTTTGCAAAATATTCAACTTGAAGGTTGAATTTTCATTAAAATCAAGCGTCCCCCCTCCTCTAAAATCTAAACCGGTGGATAGAAAAATTTGAAAAAATTCAGGATGGTAGTTAGTATATCAAACTTACAAGAAAAACTATAACGGCTAAGTTTGATTAAGAATTATTAGTAGTTTATGAGTAAATAGCAGCCTAAGGTATAAAATATACCTAAACTTGGAAGATTCCGTATAAAATACGAAATCCTTAGAAAAATATTACTTGACTTTTTCGTAATGGCTACGGAACCCTATTTTGGGCCTGTCCAACACGCTCTTGGCCGGTTTTTAATGTTACCATGAGCGAGTGACTGGTTGTCAGGTGATACGGAAGGACGCTTCATAAAGGTGTTGCAAGACTTTTAAGGTCATTTTTTGGTAGCAGAGAAGCTAAATAAAAAAATAATGGTTAAGAATAAGAATGTTTTTTATTTTGCAATAAAGTTACAGTGCACAAACATTACGAAAATACACATTTGAATAAAATACAAAATTAAATAACATCATGTGACTTTTCGATGGCCTTCGCAATATTTGAAGGGTGACTTCAATTATCATGTAACTCCGCAATTTGACGCCTGACTCAATCAATTATTTAATAAGAATGTTTCTGTTTTTAAGTAGTTTCAGTTAGCGTTTGATTGGCGTTCTTAAGAGCGTTTATACCTGCTGAGCTGGCAACGTTGCATTTTTGTTAGTTTTTCTCGATTATCTCATAAAAATTGAATGAAAATTAAAAGTGTGGTCTGATAGAACACTTCCTAATAATATTATTCGTGATAGAATTTTATTTTCTTTAAAAACCGTTAATAAACATTTGTTCGTTAAAACTGACAAAAATGCAACGTTGCCAGCTCAGCAGGTATAAACGCTCTTGTAGTTTCAGTCAGCGTTTGATTGGCGTTCTTAATGTTGTATCGATTGCGACGACGTTGGCGATGTGGTACAGTTGGTACAGCACTTGACATATACGAAACTTTTTCGTTAAAAAAACTTATTCGTTTCTTCCCATTTGATCTCAATCATAAAACTGATTGTTTTTTTAATCTTTTTTTTAGCTTGTTAAAGTGTCCCATTGCTGGCCTCCCCTTCTTCTCGCCACTCGTCCCTATCGAGAGCATGCTCCTGCCACTCTATTTGATATGCGTCCAAGTCATCCCGCCATCTTCTCTTCGGCCTGCCTCTGTTACGATGGCCATCCCACGGACCCATCGCGGTGAGGGCATGCGGCAGACATGACCAGCCCAGTCCCACTTCAGCTTAGCAACGCGGGTTTCGGAGCGCATTTCGGTGTTTCTGATGCGGTCTGTTCTACGAACACCCAAAATACTGCGCTCCATTGCCCGTTGGCAAACCTTGAGCCTGGACTTGAGCTTCAGTTGATGACCAAGTTTGAGCGCCGTAAGTTAGGATGAGTTTACGCTTAAGCGACAGTGGAAGGTGTTTTTTAATCTTACATGAAAATAGTAATTTTGCTAACACGCACTCAAATATATCTGAAAATAATGTGACAAACTTCCACAACTTTGTTACAAAGTTGATTTCCATTTTTTAATATTAATCTTCAATGGACAGGAAATAAAAATGCAGGGAAAACCCAACCAATTTGCAGCCTTCCGCACTGCAATAGGATTTCCGTGAAATACATGATTGCACCGTTTATGGGCACACTTGCTTCCATTTCTAATGAATCAGAAAGAAAAAAAACTTAAAAGTATAAAGCTCTGATAATATCATACTTTTAAAATTAAAAAATGATAACGCTAGGACAAATAAATGAAAAAAAAAATGACACTAGGCTACTACGTGTTACTGTTAGGATATAATTATTAACCCATATGTGCAGTTACTAATTCTCGTAACTTATTTTTTCAATTTATAATTTTTACCTTATTCTGATACCTTTTAACCATTTTTAACCTTTTTTTGGTTTTAAGATGCTTTCAGTTACGGACATTAAAAAAAAGAACTTTTACACTGTTTTATTACGCATTATTTATATTTTAAACAGTAAGAGTTACGTCACTAGTGTCTTGGAGAATCTAACCTCATTTTGACCTGTAGAACGTTCTCTTAAAGTTTCTCAAAAATAGCACGGCGCTTTTGTATGCCACTGATATTATACAGGGTGAAATTTACATCGTGATCCAAAATTAGTGTTTCATGGTCAGTTAGTATTTTTTTATTAAAAGTAACCTTATTAACATTCAATGATTATCCAGCGGCCCCACACTAGGCTTTGCCTGTCACGTGGCGGCCTGATTTGGTTTTAAAATAAATTAACAATAGGAAAAATTACTTAGTATAAGTACTAATACTGCATTATGCTGGACAATATATTTTAGAATATTATGTTTTAGAATATCGTGGTCATTACTAATTTTACGCCATGGCTCAGTCGGTCGTCTCGTGATCATAGCGCATGCAACTGTGAATAACAGAATGCTACGCGGACAGAGTCGCGGGAAAAAGCTAGTATCTAAAAACAACATACCGACGAATTAAGAACCTCCTCCTTTTTTGAAGTCGGTGATAAATGATTCCCGTTCACAACAGAAGGTAGATTTTGCGACACAAAGCTTTCAACGCACTCAAGTTAAATTGTAACAACTGATATATTCTGGCCGTTGGGGCCGAAAAGTTCTCGAGTGGAGGCCGTGGATCGGTAAGCGCAGCGTAGGACAGCAACCAACAAGATGGACGGATGACCTGGTTAAAGCCGCGGGTTCACGGTGGATGCAGGCCGCTGCCAACCGAAGCAACTGGAGGTCTGTGGGGCAGGCCTATGTCCAACAGTGGATGTCCTACGGCTAAGATGATGATGATGATGAACTAATATGTTCTGCTCGTAGTGTTCGCCTAACCGTTCACAACTCGTGCGACCCGGTACTAATTACTGGAGTTTGCACTGACATTCATTTGACAACTTGTTGCCTGATCCATGCTTGCTCAAACTAGAGAACATCCCTTTGAATTAACACGGAACTTTAGAACTTTAGAGCCGTGTATAGATTTAAGTGGTTCTTATGCTGTCAAGGCGTTTTATAATCGATTAGTTTCGTTGTATATGAAATCTTCATCATCATCCCATCCTATATACATCCCACTGCTGTGCACAGACCTCCTCTCGGATTGAGAGGGCTTGGGCCGTCGTTCCCACGTGGGCCCAGTGCGGATTGGGAACGTCACACACACCATTGAATTGCTTCGCAGGTTGTGCAGGTTTCCTCACGATGTTTTCCTTCACCGTAAAGGTCGTGGTAAATTTCAAATGTAATTTCGCACATGAATTCCGATACCTAACCTATTGCTAAAAGTGGCTCCGAAGTGGTAACGTTTCGTGTGCTCCGCCTACCCCATTTGGGTGTAATTCCGAAAAACTCAGAGGTGCGAGCTGGGGTTTAAACCCACGATCCTCTGCTTCAGAGGCCATAGGTAACAATAACAGACTAAAGTAAAGCTTATTTACCTTGTTTAATTTAACCAGTCCTGTTTGTGGTGCGGCCGTTCTTCTTTCTACGGCGCCCAAGGTACTTTCGACCGCGCCCTCAAGCCCGCCGATCGCACGACCCTACTTCATGCCGCGCTAGCCGGAGCGGCCCTGGGTTTTGGGGTCTCCTCGTGACGGACCCCAGGGTGAAATCCCAAATAAAAATAAGACCGAAATATTCTCCGTTACAGTGGCGCCCAAGGCTTAGCCCGCGTGGAATTCGGTTATCGCGCGCTGTTCCCTCGGGAACTGTGCATTTTTCCGGGATAAAAAGTAGCCTATGTCACTGTCTGGCCCATACTATCTCTATGCCAAAAATCACGTCGTTGCGTTGCTCCGTTTCGACGTGAAAGATGGACAAACATACAAACACACACACTTTCGCATTTATAATATAATATTTATTATGATCATCATCATCATCATGTCAGCCGAAAGACGTCCACTGCTGGACATAGGCCTCCCCCAAGGCTCTCCACTCAGACCGGTCTTGTGCTTTCCGCATCCACCGCGATCCCGCGATCTTAACCAAGTCGTCGCTCAATATTTATTATGATATTTATAGAATATAAAAAAGGAAGAAGAAAGAAATAAGAGAAGAGAGAAAGAAGGTATCTACTGCTATTTAATAGCATTGCTTATTGCTTCTATTCTATAATATGATCAATTAAGTTAGAAAATAAATACAGTAAATAAGTCTCACGCAGTTCCCTGAGCATTATGCATCAAAATAGACATAACAAAACGATATAATGCAAAACCAAATTCTTATCTCATGAAAAGGCCATTATGTACATTTGTTTATTTACGAGCAAATAAACAAAACATGAATTGTTATTTTCGACCATAAATTCCGTGTGATTCATCGTCTATCTCTCATTCATTAATATTTATGTTGTTATTCGCATTTTCTTTGAGTGTTCTGTAAATCATTCTTGATTGAAATACTTACTGTTAAATTTTTAAGAAAGTGATCGTCACCGTTACCCAGTTGAAAGACATCCATTGCTGGCATAGGCTACCCCTAAAGCCCGTCACAATAAGGACCATGGAAGTATGTTATTACTTGTTCCATTGTATCTTTATACAGTGTGTTACCGGGAGCCTGGCTTTTTAAGGGAAGTTAAAGTAACGTATTTCTGTAACTTATAGCAAAATTATAATTGCCACCAATGTACAGTAAAGTAAATTGGCAAGAAATAATCAAAGCACGGAAGAATAATTATTCCATATTCTATATCCGTGGATCAAAGTATCTGTCAGCTGTCATTTACACTTACTTTTTTTTATTTTATTTTGGACTGGAGGGCAAACGAGCAAGTGGGTCTCCTGATGGTAAGAGATCACCACCGCCCATAAACATCTGCAACACCAGGGGTATTGCAGGTGCGTTGCCAACCTAGAGACCTAAGATGGGATACTTCAAGTGCCAGTAGTTGCACCGGCTGTCTTGTGTGTGTTGTTGGCTCTCCACGGCGAAACACAACAGTGCAAGCATTGCTGCTTCACGGCAGGATTAGCGAGCAAGATGGTGGTAGCAATCCGGGCGGACCTTGCACAAGGTCCTACCACCTGGTCCGACCACTTGTAAATTTACTTTACTGTACATTGCTGGCCATTACAATTTATTTAAAAAGTTAACAGTCGGAATTTTAGCTTATTAATTAAATTAATGTCATGGTTAAGATACAAAAATACGTTACTTTAACCTCCCTTAAAAAGCATAGCTGCCGGTAACACACGGTAACATCGGTGTATCTGTTTTCTGGATCGCTTACTATTTCTAGTGAACAATAAAGTGTTTTTGTATTGTATTGTATTATAGTATTGTTTGACAAAAGTAGTAAGTTTTTTTTAAACATCTTAAAAAACGTTTTCTATTATCAATTAAACAGAGAGAGACGAAATAGACTATGACGTTTTATGCCATGACGAATGTAGAAAGACAGAGATAGAATGCAAACTACCGCAATGACACATACTATCTTACTACCTATCTAATACTATCGTACTTAATAATAATGTTGTGTTGGCTATTGTTGTGTTGTGAATAAATGTATGTTTTTTCTTTCTTTTCTTTCAAACTAGAGTTGCTAGTATCTCGCATTTTTCAACATGAATTGATGATTTTTTTTACGTCATTTGCTTTATTTTTCAGTTTTGTATTACTTAAAATTATTTAAGAGAATTTGTGCTCTTCATTTAATTAATTTATTGAAGGTCACGGGTGAGCAAAGAAATTCATTTAGTTCCTTCATTTCTTAGACCAAATCTTAGAAAGCAAAATAAACCCGCTTCGAAGTAATGAAAACGGTTTTAGCAGTTAAAACAGTTTGCTCAACTGTTTTTAAAACTGTTAAAGAAAACTATACTTAAAACATTGCACAGTGTAAAAGAAACAAAAATACTAAGATTTTATTAACACTTCGCGAAATATCGAGATCCTCTGGTGATTTATGAAATCGACTGGGGGTTTACTACATCTCGAGTGATAAATCATGGCCGAGATGCATTCGCAGTCTGGTCCAACTGGTTTTGTCGAGTGCCTCTTCGGTATTTGGCATAGCACAAGTCTTCGCTGTGTTTTGCTTATGATTTATATTGAATTTGAATGCATAAGGAACATGATTAAACTACAATAACACGGTAACATCGGCTACGGCTCCGAAGATGAAAATAAATGTAAATATAAATATATTTGAGGGTTATAAATGGTTACACACACATCAATTTCAAAAGAGCATGTTTGAATAGTTGCTTTATAACTTTATTATTCTGGTTGCTGAATTTTTAAATAATTGTTAATTTTAAATAATTGTTATGATTATGTATCATACGTATGGTTGTATGATTAGTTTTATGTATTTAAAATTTATAACACGACAGCAACATATAAATAAATTCACTAAGTGTAGCATTACGAGTATTACGGAAGCTCGGAAGATGACAGATAATGCTCCCTAAGCATTGATTGCCCAGTCACATTATATTTCGCAAGGAAATTAATCATGAATTTTATTTTATGATTATGACACATGAACAAGTAAACAAAGCCAAACTTTATACACCATCGACTCGATTACATTTCGATTTACCGAACAAAATAATACACCCCCGGGACTCTGACTTTTTATAAGTGCTACCAACTTTATAAAGGAAAACTTAAGTGGAAATTATAGCCAATACTCGATAAAGTGTCTCGGTTCGGAATCTTAAAACGTTGCACGAAAAAATTGCGATGGACTGAAACGCTTTGAGAATAGGGGCTGATATCCATTGTGTAGATTGGTTGGAAATTGTTTCAGACAAAAACTGGCACTGGAACGGTCTTTATCATTTTTCTAGAAAGTAGGAGAGATAAAAGGTAGTTTATGTGGTTCGGTAAGGAGAGTTTTGCGGTCGGTTATTACTCTCTATTTAATCGGCTAGTGTTCTATTTACTTCGGTAGTTTCTGGTTAAAAAAATATTATTTTCATTACTTTTTCAGTCAGATAATTTTGTAAATATTGAACACGTATTTTTTCTTTATCAATTTACCATAAAAAAAACGAAATCAGTAATTTCAAAGAATTGAAACGGCGGCTAAAATAAGATTTTTTAAAAATCAATTTAACACATTTTTTTAACTTGTATGAAGCTTAGTTGGAATACCAAGATTTAACTATTTTAACCAGGTGAAGGAAAGGGTGGGTGTCGTGTCGTATCAGGAAGTCAAACAGCTGGCCAAAGACCGTGCGGAGTGGCGATTACTCCACCGACAAGAGCATAGCCTCTTAAATTTAAGAAAAAGAAGATGATATTTAGTGCGTGAGTCCGACTCACACTTGGCCGGTTTTTACAGATCAATTAAACAAATCCTTGAGTGCGGTAAATAGTGTGGGTTATTTGCGCGCTACACTGGCCGGGCAAGGGTCTTAACAAGAAGGTTATAATCCACATGCGGGCTTGCCAACATAGCTAAATTGTTCTGCTGATTCATTTATTCAGTCTCACAAAAAAAAACGGTCAAGAGCGTGTCGGACACGCCCAAGATAGGGTTCCGTAGCCATTACGAAAATAACAAGTAATATTATGTGCGTTATAACACAATTAAAACACTTACTACAGTCTTAAAATCTATTACCAGAAAAAGAGCGTATCTTCACGGCACTTACGTCCTTTTGTTGAGAAGCGCAGTTTTTCGGCTAACTCAATAACGGTAGCGATCATTTCCAATTTTGTATTTATCGTTAGCTTAATCAATTTTTGAACAAGTTTTTGAGAAACCTTAGCTTTTTCAAAATCTTCTGTCGAACTATGTGCCACACGTTGATGAGAGTTAAAAAATGTTTTTGTTCAATTTCTGTTATTTGTATGGAGTGCCCCCCTATAAATATTTATTTTTGTAATTTAACTACAAAACTAAATAGCGGCTTTGACAAGACATCTGTACTCCAAATTTCATTGATATAAGTACATCTTGTAGTTTTCGAGTAAAATGCCTGTGACATACGGTCGGACGGACAGACAGACAGACAGACGGACTTGACGAAACTATAAGGGTTCCGTTTTTGGCATTTTGGCTCCGGAACCCTAAAAATAAACAGTAATTTTGCACACAAAACAAAAAGTTATAAAAATGAAAATAGTACCCTAGGTACAGTCACCAGCATTGATATATCTGCCACAGCGAAGCGTGCAAAAACATCTGACACGTCCTTCCGGCCCTAGAAATAGTCGTATCAGATATTTATGCTCGCTTGTGACAGATATTGGTGCTGGTGACTGTACATACCCAATTTCGTAAGTGTGTCCCCGCAAAAGCGAAACGGCCGCTGACTCAGCATTATGCTGAAGCGTTAGAGTGAGGGTTGTTTTCTAGCAGAACCGTCCAAACATTAGGCCGGTTAAAAAAATACCTACGTCATTTATGACAGCTATCATTCCCTAAGCAAAATAACCGTTGGGGACAAAAGTCCTCGAATGGCGACCACGAACCGGAATAGTTGCTGGTGACCGGTGAATGCAAGTAGCGAGGAAAATACAAACTGAAACATGGATACACAGAAAAAACCAGAAAAAGAGACCAGCGCTGGGAATCGAACCCAGGTCCTCAGCATTCCGTGCTGCGTGCTATAACCCCTACACCACCAATGGACAGGAGTTAGACACATTTTTCTCCCATGCACCACACATTTAGCCTGCCTTTTTCCTTTCTTAGCCACTTAAGCGGTGCCACTAGCGACATCTATGTTTTAGCTCTCATCGAGAAACATCAACACTCCTTCGGAACTAACCGCTCACCCGGACAAGAGATAATGTCGCTATTAAGCAATCAAATTAAGATTGGTTATTTGAGTATTTTTGTATTTTATTTCAACTCTAAATTTGTTACTTTTATGGTCATCCCGTCAAATCCAATGAAAATACAAACTGAAACATGGATACATAGTAAAAAAAAAAAAAAAAATAGCCCATCTCATGTCCGGATGCGTTAATAGCTCATATGATCCAATGAAACAAACTGGTACATAGAAAAAAAAAACAGAAAAAGGGACCAGCGTTAATAGCGCCATCTCATGTCCGGGTGAGCGGTTAGCTCCGACGGAGTGTTGATGTTTCTCGATAAGAGCTGTATTATAGATCTCGCTAGTGTCACTACTTATAAGTGGCTAAGAAAGGAAAAAGGTAGGCTGAAATGTGTGGTGCACGAAAGAAATATGTGACTAGACTCCTGTCCAGTGGTGGTGTAGGGGTTATAGCACGCAGCACTGAATGCTGAGGACCTGGCTTCGATTCCCAGCGCTGGTACCTTTTTCTGTTTTTTCTCTGTGTGTCCATGTTTCAGTTTGTATTTTCGTTGGATTTCACGGGATGACCGTAAAAGTAACAAATTTGGAGTTGAAATATAATAGTACATTGTGTCTTAAGGGCGGTAAATAAGGAATTACGAATGAGAGTCTATTAGAAGCCCGAAGTCGAAGACTGAGGGCTTTAATGAGTCGATGTTCGTAATTCTATAGTACCGCCCGTGCGACATACAATGTTTTTCATCACATTTGCGAGTAAAATTTTATATTTCTAAAAGAAAAAATATAATTGTTCCAAATATTGGCGATACCTTGGGCTGCGCTCTTGGCAGCGCTGCCCTCCCCCTCCCCCTCCCGCAGCATGCGCCGCAACGTGCGTGTGCATGTGGTCCTGCAGCAGCGCGCGCAGCAGCAGCAGTACGGGCCCTGACTCATTTACCGACCTTGGGCTTCATGACAAGCAAATTTGTACGCGCAATGACTCATTTACCGACCACGGGTTTCATGACAAGCACATTAAGGTCGAGGGTTTTATTTGGGGGGTTGCAAACAAGGTAGTCTGCATGTTACGACACTGTTTACGAGCAAGTGTGATGAAACATACAAAAATACTCCAAAAAGTCAACTCCTGCAAGTAGCCAGTTGTCGTTCATTGTGGCGTTCTAAGGGGGAGGCCTTTGTTCAGCAGTGGACGTCTTCCGGCTGATGATGATGATGATGATAATAGTTGACCTTCGGTAGGAGATGGCACCTCAAGAAGAAGAAGCAATGATTTAAACAGAGATAGAAATTACTGATTGGGTACTTTGGACTTAAAATAATACTCCAAATGCTCTGCCCACTGGTATTTTGCACAAAAAAGTAATTTACCCCATCTTTTATCACATCATTACAGCTCCAGCTAATCTCCTTAAGCGTACCCTGACCCTCGAGGAAAACTACCCCCTTTTTATGTTCGATTAATACCATGGTGTTAACTCCGGTCAGACCATAGCGTGATTATGGGTGTCTGAGGGTTTTATGGCTTTTCTTCGGTTTTCATTAAAATAGGCTTATGTTTTTCGGATGGATGCGGTTTTTAATAAATTTACTGGGTTTTTATATATTAGCCGCGTTTTGTGCATATAATTTGAAGCTTTTATTAAAATCTCTAAATTTGCTAAGGTAGAATCGAAAAGTAAAATATAGTTTAGTGATTTGAGGAAAACCGGCTGGGTTCGCACCTCTATACTTCATTTCATTTAGAATTAGAAACCACAATAACATTATATTGCGCCTGGTCAACTATTTGTTACCAAGCAAATAGTACAGTACAATAGTCTGGGAGCCGCAGAATAAAATTGTTTTAATGCCACTTTATTTGCGTGTCGTCAATTGTTACTCTAGTACAAATTGTAAAGAGATTACAGTTCACGAGCCGCAATATAATGTTGTTGTGGTTTCTAATTCTAAATTAAATGAAGTATAAGTCTTTCGGAATTTATTTGCGAAACTAATTTCAAATTTACCATGAACTTTGCGGTGGAGGAAAACATCGTGGAGAAACCCACGCAATGCAGTCGGATCTAAAGTAGAGATTACATATGAAATACGTGAAATTGTCATTCAAAGTCTTTCTTGACGTGCAAAGCATTTACGCAACTTTTTGATCGATAAATGATATCGCATCATTTTGGAGACTTGTGTCTCATTTGATGATAGATGAATAATCCTGTTTTATATCTCCAATTACGCTGTATAATATAGGGATAAAAGAAAATACTATTGCAACGTACGTTGTAACTTGGGGCAGTAAAAACTCAATTCCCACCGAGTATAGGCATAGTATAGCATTTTTGCAGGTGGTAGGACCTTGTGCTTGTGCAAGGTCCGCCCTGATTGCTACCATCATCTTGCTCGCTAATCCTGCCGTGAAGCAGCTGTGCTTACGTGGAGAGTAAGACAGCCGGTGAACTTACTGGCACTTGAGGTATCCCATCTTAGGTCTCTAGGTTGGCGATGCATCTCCAATCCCCTGGTGTTGCAGGTGTCTATGGGCGGTGGTGATCTCTTACCACCAGGAGACCCACTTGCTCGTTTTCCATCCATTAGAATAAAAAAAAGCTTCTGAGCATTAACAGCAAGATGTTGCATACTAAGACATTACTAACTCGTTACGCTTCTCTCACTCTACTGTCTCTTAAATTTTTGCATCACACATTTGGACGAACCAACACGCCACTATAAGAAATCTAAGTAACCTTTAAAGCCATAAAGTGAGATTTTCAATCATGACATACATAACTTAGAGATAAGTAAAATCCAGCGTAGGAACGTAAAACAGTCATTACCAGCGGCCATTGTTAGCCGTTAACGTCGCAACGCGCTAATAAAACTGTGCGGGCGGCAAACATGCCGTTTCTGACCGCTGGACAATTGTTAAGATAAGTTTACATTGATACTTTTTTTCTCAAAATATAAAAAAAAACTAAAATTTTTGGATTTTTTTGTAAAGAAACTTTATTTGTTGCTGTGCTTTCTGTTCAACCTATTACGTCTACACAAAAATTCAAGTTAATGTGCCCACTAGCAGTGCCTCTAGTGTGGCGTTTTCACAAAACATTCGTTTACTATTCGAAGACGTAAATCGAGCGTTCGATCGTCGATACATGTCCACGGTGCGGCGTCGTCACCCGTTTTCGTTACGATACGCGGCCAAAATAGTTTACGTAGCAAACCTACACACACAAAAGTTGTTGTGCAAACTTTCCGCTAGAGGCGCTGTCCGTGTTTCCATACAAATTGAGATTTTAACGCAAACGCGATCGAGACGTATTTTTTGAACGGGAAAATACACTAAGCACACAGTCACCGAAACACGAGAAACTACATAAAAGCTTGTATAAAAATGATTGTGAATGTTGAAGAGCGAATGTAGAGTAGAAAATACACTATTTAATTCAATTTTAACACAAAATAACAAAAATATTAAAATGCTAATGAGTTCTTTATTTTATTTTCCAAATAAAAAAAAAATAAGGAAATATACAAATGAAAAATGACCATTATTTAAAACTATCGCCGGTTGCGCTGTGTGGCTAGAAAGATTTCGAGTTAAGTTTTACAATAATTAAAAAAAAAAGTTATCTGATTTAAATAACACCTGGGCGTTTCCAGAAAAAGTTGTTAAAATTACTTTTTACATCAGAATCACGAGCACTTTCGATTGTAATAGGAGAAAAAAAGTGTCCCAAGATTTTTATTCCATTACGTTAGGTACCGTTTTCACACACGTTTCTGTGGCGGTAGTGTAATGGATAACACAAAATTATTATGACAAACCTGAGATACTTTTTTTGCTTCTAATACAATCCAAAGTGCTCCTGATTCTAAGTAGAAAAACGAAATTTCATCCAAATCTAAAAAAGGTCGTTTCAACAACTTTTTCTGAAAACGCCCACCTACCTACTGTGAAAATTGTAACCTAAACATTGCCATAGTAGTAAAATTACAACATATTTTTAGAAGTTTTGCGAGTATAGGATCTTTTAACTAAAGCTTACTGTTTAAATGGAACTGACAAAATACACCCACGATTTTCAGAGCAACAGACGACTGAAGTTACTCTACCACTTTTAGAGAGCACCTTAATTAAATCATCATCATCATCATCCCAGCCTATATACGTCCCACTGCTGGGCACAGGCCTCCTCTCAGAACAAGAGGGCTTGGGCCATAGTTTCCACGCGGGCCCAGTGCGTATTGGGCACTTCGCACGCACCATTGAATCGCTTAGCAGGTTCGTGCAGGTTTCCTCAAGATGTTTTCCTTCACCGCAAAGTTTGTGGTAAATTTCGAAATTTCCTAAATTAAATAAATAAATAATTTTACTCTTTACACCACGTGAACGCCGCTTTACGGTAGGTCGTTTGCACCCTTCGGTAATTTGCGAGTATGGCCACGAAAACGACGGATTACGGTACCTCGACTTACACGAATTTTCAGCAAACTCTCTGTCCATTGCGCGGTCAAGTTCCTCGCTATATTGTCGTAGGTTCATAACACGCGCAATGTATTAAAAATTACTCGTAGTTGCATATTTGTCATGAACAACAGCTTGTTAAGGTGCCACTTGACTGGACTGGGTCGGATAAAACTGGTGTTTGATTTACTAAACGTGTTTGGTTGGTTCATGACGTTGGCCATGTTTTTTTTTTAAAAAGGTCGTTTTATTGATTTATAGTTTATGATGTTTGAATTATATCTAAAAGTGAAATAATTATCTCAAATAGATAGGGATAAAATTGTACCAACAAGTGAAGTTTTCAAGACAGAATAAAGTACCTAATTTAAAGTTACAGCCTTGTGACAGATGGTAACAGAGCCTTTGTAATAGGAACCTATTGGCACCCTTAAAGACGGATCCCTAAAAGCCGCATGCATACAAAATCTCATTACTATTCCAAGATAGAACGGTACCAATCAGGGAATATGAAATTGTTATCCAAAACTCAGTGGGATCTAATTTATTCATTGACACTTCGAAGCTACTTGTATTATTAATTCAGATACCTGCAATTTGGTGACCTGAATTTAATTGATTACTTTTGACTGCAGTAAACATTTACGATGGGCAACTCGGAGAGTAAGGCAGTTGTCTCAACGCCGGCGAGGAAACGATTGGCTATCGACTATTTTCTCGCTCAAGAAACAAACAAAAGATCCTGTGTGAGTAAAAGAGACACATATATTAATGGTTGATCGCTGGCTGTTTGCACTGCCGGCGAGAACTCGCTCTTAGATCTTTTGTCACAGTGAGCACTTGTCTCATCGCCAGCGAGAAAGCGATTGGCTATCGACTATTTTCTCGCTCAAGAAACGAACAAAAGATATAAGATCCTGTGTGAGTAAAAGAGACACATACATTAATAGTTGATCGCTGGCTGTTCACACTGTCGGCGAGAACTCGCTCTTACATCTTTTGTCGCAGCGACAAGAGCTATAAAACTCGCTGAGCTATAGATACTCGCTCAGCGATGTCAGCTTGGCGGCCGCCCGCACGAGCAGTCGAGTGGAGCGAGTAATCGCCCGTCGCACGCGAACACTCGCTTACAGCCGAGCGACAAAACTACACTCGCTTCTCGCTGCTTGCTCACTCGTTTCTAGTTACTAGCTCTACTCGCTTCTCGCTCATCGTCGGCGGTGGGACAAGTGCCTGAAAAGAGTTGTAAAACTCGCCGACCTATAAAACTAGCTCAGCGATGTTAGATAGGCTAGAGCCGAGCGACAAAACTACACTCGCTTCTCGCTGCTCGCCCACTCGTTCCTAGTTACTCGCTCTACTCGTTTCTCGCTCATCGTCGGCGGTGGTACAAGTGCCTATTGTGTTTCGGATACAACTACTCGGTAGTGTACTGCGATCGAGGTCAAAGATATCTTTACACTTGAACTACCTAAACTACCTATGATACTGTGTGTGTGTATGTAAACTCTTTATTGTACAGAAGAAAAGAAACAAAATACAATTGGAAAACTTTGAGATACTTGTACAAATAACTAATTTATTGAATAAAGTTATTTTGACTTTGACTTTGAAAGGCGGACTTATCTCTAGCAGTCAACCTTTGAGTGGATGAGAGCAATCAGTTAGGGTTCGACATAGGGTAAGTTTAAGAGTCAAAAATATTGGAAAGCTACTATTCAGTGTTTTAATAAATATAGTACATAAACTACAACTAAATAATATATAAATATACAAAAAAATAAATAAACAAACTTCTATAATAATATAACCATACATAAAAACACAAAACGAAAATGAATGAATAAATCTTTTCATTTTCATTTTCAAAACAAAGGAATGTTCTCAAATATATTTAAGGAGAAGGTGTAAGCCACATCCTGCTCAAGCCTTCCCTGAAAAATCTCACGGTATACTGTTTCTGTGTCGCTTACTATCTATTTGTGATGTACAATAAAGAGTCATTGTATTGTATTGTATTGCATTATATCACAACAACGTCACCACCACAACCTTGTGATACTTGCTTCAGTTTTTAAATTGAAATGTTTTGTTGGATCCATAATTACGTTCGGTAATCTCGACGTTTGCGCCACAAATGCTATTTACATAACCTATCGCACCCAGAATTGCAGCTTAAGGTTTAATTTGCCATTCCGAATTCGATTCATGAATATATTTAGGGAAATTCAAAATACACGGGTAAAATTGTATGTTTAAATAATGATTTTAATGAGCGTGCGGAAGTGTAAATTGTATCACTCCAGGGAACCAGATACAGTACTATATCAAAACTAGCTTTTGCCCGCGGCTTTGCCCGCGTGGAATTCGGGTATTTTTCCGGTATAAAAAGTAGCCTATGTCACTCTCTGGCTCATAGACTATCTTTATGCCAAAAATCACGTCGATCGGTCGCTCCGTGACAGGACAAGACGCCATTTTTCATTCTTTCACTGGAACGAAGCCGTAAGCTATCGCGTCGCTGCTTAAGTGACTAAGTAAGAAACACAAGCTGAGATATGAGGTGCATAGGGAAATTCGTGTCGGTACCGTTGACCATCAGTGGTGTAGCGGTATAGCACGCGGTACGGATTACCGAGGACCTGGGTTCGATTCCCAGTGATGGTCTTATTTTTCTGTTTTTTCTGTGCATCTATATTTCAGTTTGTATTTTCAATTACACAATTATAATTCATACTAAAATTATAAATGCGAAAGTGTGTGTGTTTGTATGTTTGCCCATCTTTCACGTCGATCCGTCGCTCCGTTTCGCAACTCGCACAATTTTTCTTTCAAGTCTAAACTCGGCTTAACGTCAAAAAAACCTCACGATGCTAACGCCATCTAGCGACATTTCGCCTGTCTTTTAGCCCTCATTCAATGCTGTGTGAAGGTCCTTACCCGCACTCAGCTCACATGGGCACTACGCCTATTCAAAGAGGAGACTTGTGCCACAAAAACTTTCTGTTTTGTGCCTGTGCCCTTTAGTAGTGAGACGTAGAGATGAACTTTTGGTGACAAAATAGCCCATATTTACTCACTTAAAAAAAAATAGATATTTTTATTCACCATCACAAACTATAAACTCAATTACTCACTTATAATATTTTTAATTCACTTCGACTAAAAAAATATTCCCAGTGTAACTTTGTCAATTCACGTTAAAAATATTTTAACTACAAATATTCTGGTTTAAAGTAACATCATGAAATATGTATACCGTCATTAATTATGCACATTTGCATTAAAACACGTTATTCGTCAGGAAAATATTTTGTTCTGTTAATTTCACTTTATAAATTGTTAAACAAGGTAGGGTTGTTTCGAGTAACGGACGGTGGAGCCAGCGTGTGTTAAATCTGCGGGATGTTTGTAATATTTAAGGTTGATTTTAGAGTGTTTTGCTCGTCTATAGGGCTATTTCTCAAAAAGTTGGCCATTTAAAAAAAAACAGTTGTCCT